>NC_044190.1:4773239-5025739 GCF_900880675.1 Sparus aurata | reverse complement strand
TTGGCAGCTACGGGTGTGTGTTTGGCAGCTGCAGGTGTGTGTTTTGGCAGCTGCAGGTGTGTTTTGGCAGCTACAGGTGTGTTTTGGCAGCTACAGGTGTGTTTTGGCAGCTACAGGTGTGTTTTGGCAGCTACAGGTGTGTTTTGGCAGCTACAGGTGTGTGTTTTGGCAGCTACAGGTGTGTTTTGGCAGCTACGGGTGTGTGTTTTGGCAGCTGCAGGTGTGTGTTTTGGCAGCTGCAGGTGTGTTTTGGCAGCTACAGGTGTGTTTTGGCAGCTACAAGAGTGTGTTTTGGCAGCTATGGGTGTGTGTTTTGGCAGCTACGGGTGTGTGTTTTGGCAGCTACAGGTGTGTGTTTTGGCAGCTGCAGGTGTGTTTTGGCAGCTACAGGTGTGTTTTGGCAGCTACAAGAGTGTGTTTTGGCAGCTACAGGTGTGTTTTGGCAGCTACGGGTGTGTGTTTTGGCAGCTACAAGTGTGTGTTTTGGCAGCTACGGGTGTGTTTTGGCAGCTACGGGTGTGTGTTTTGGCAGCTACAGGTGTGTGTTTTGGCAGCTACGGGTGTGTTTTGGCAGCTACGGGTGTGTGTTTTGGCAGTTACAGGTGTGTGTTTTGGCAGCTACAGGTGTGTTTTGGCAGCTACAGGTGTGTTTTGGCAGCTACGGGTGCATCGATGAAACAATAACTTTTTGCTCTTTTCTAGTGACTGGTGAGAGTTTGACTTACCAGCTGACTCCGCTAGTAGTGCTCTTCTATGGATAATCTAATTGGCTGCAGTTAGCTGGGGCTAGCCTTGCTGCGTCAAGTTAGTCTTGTGTAATGTTACATTTCTATTTTCATTCAATAAAATGTGAAACCGTCCTCCTGACAGACAGCCAGATGAGGCTGAAGCTGTTCTTTGTGTTTCACATGAACTGACAGTGAAAACATCACAGCTCTTCTTTAAACACCATCAGGCTGCGTGTTCTCTACTGACTCAGGGCCCTGCTCAGGCAGTTTCACTGTGATTGTGTGATCCTTGATGTTCATTCTGTTTGGAGTCTCAGATAAATGACATACCTGTGTGGGGGTGTGAGGAAACTCCAGCTGCTGGGACAGAGACTTCCTGTTTCCATATAAACCTCCATGCCCGTGAGAATGATTTGTGTACAGCTCTGGGGTCTTCATGATGATGCTGTCCAGATCCCCAATCCAATAAGGATGAACACCTGGTTACACACACACACACACACACACACACACACACACACACAACATCATCAGAAAATCAATCATTTTAAAAATAACGAGGTAAAAATACACCCAAAACCAACATTCAAGCTACTGGTAATATGGTTTAAATGAGACTTATTCAACAGACTGCTCATGATCCAAATGCAGCCCTCCTGGCCTGTCAGTATTTTTCTTAGTGGGTATTGAGCCCATTCATAAGTGTTGACTGATGCTTCACATAATTAACTTTTGTAAATATAATGTTTGTTTTTTTTTCAATTGTGAAAACTAATTAGCAATTAAACAACGTAAAAATATATTTCCTCGTTTTACAGGTCTGACACAGGGAATGTAAAAGTCCTGTCTGTACTTCACTTTTATTCAAATATTCTAAAATAGTAGTTAAATAGTAGTTAAGTGTAGCTGAGGATCCAGCTACACTGTGCTACAATGTAACGCTGCAGCCTTGAACTGTATTACTTAGAATGTAACTAGTAGTAATCTGTTCACTCAGATTAGTGGTACATTTCATATCATCATACTCAAAGGAGTTTTGTTTGATTTATTGCTATTACTACATCAAATTTTTAATAATAACATTAGTTTGGTCCAGCAGCTCAGCACAGGTGCTAAACCACAACATATTGTCAACAGATCCTCTATAATCTCTCCCAGGCTCTATAATCTCTCCCAGGCTCTCCCATCCCTCATAATCAAAAGTGCAAGTGAATTCATGTCTGAGCCATCACACACTGCTCACGAGCACTTTCACCCTCGGCCCTCTAGAGGGTGCTGCAGGTCCTCACCCACCAAAACAGCGATTCAGTTCAAGACCCGCCTTTGTCCTGCTGCAATAAGGAATTCTGCATAATAATTTCTGACTCTAGCATCTTTTATTGTGATCCATTCAATTCTTCTCCCCTTTTTGTGCTGACTGAATGAATGAAATTCAATGTGGCTGTTTTTTAGTTCAATTGAGTTCAAATACACAGGACTCTCTCATTTCCTGATAATTGTGGATATAAAGTCTTAGTCAAATGAGCTGCTGTACTCTGGATAATTACAAACATAAAGTATTATCTGAAATCGGTTCACTTGCATCTCACACCAGTGGATGGCTGAGCACAGCACTTCTCACAATTAGGACCACATTTCCCATAAGCGGCGTGGCTTCCCAGTGCTAAAAGGATATACTCCCTGGCCTCACACCTCCCTGAAGACAATAAACATATTAGAAACAATTTCCCATCCTCCCTCTCTCTCCTTGCACCATGTGTCATTACCATGCACTCTAAAAGCTTTAGCTGGACACAGCAGCAGCCTCCTGCTGTTTGTGCAGATCTCTGCTTGAATCTGATTTGTGTATTGTACATGCTAAATGAAACGCAGTAGAGTTAATGGTTCTCACTCCTTTTGATGGAGGCCAGACAACTGGTAATTTAAGTGAGTGATAGCTGGATGATACACACTGGTTGAATTGGAGCGTGTCCAGTTGCTGGCCATCTGTCCTGGTGGGCTCGGCTCTGTCTTCTCCATTTCCCAGCATCTCTCCTCGTTTACCTCTGGGATGGGTAACTACACACACACACACACACACACACACATATCGAAACACATTTATGTAGGGGGAACAGGGATTCTCTTGAAAAAAAAAAGTTGCTGTGACAAAAATGAAATGATGACATAATTACAAATACTACAGTGGTTCAGAATTCAGTTTTGGCAGAAGTATTAGTTTACTTTCAGATGGTTGTTGTTGGCCATTAGTTCCTCGTCTGTGTATCCAGGCAGTGACAGATGATCAGATGGGGATCTGAGAGCTGGATGCTGTGGGCCTGTTGTCAGACTATGTAAATGGAGATTGTCTTCACATGTGGAGAAGTCCTGAAGAACACAACACATCAGCATAAGAAACACTCAACTGCAGCTCAACATGAGGCACACCAATGGCAGAATATACATTTAAACTTCACTTCTGCCTTACCTTCCCTGAGGGGCAAGTGAAGCCTTTTTTCTCTAAGTCTTATCAACGTTGTTTTCTCTCTATCTCTCTAAGTTCCTTAATTTGTGAAACCACGTGACTTTTATCTTTTTTTTCTTAAATTTCTGTTTTGCATTTGTTTTTGAGATAATCGCAGTGCCCACAGGAGGCTCCAGTGCACCACTAACTCTTGTTCTATACAGGACCAAAGCATTCATGTGTTTCTGTAAGGGGAGTTTTAATTACACTTAACACAAGATATAGCTATTGTATGTTAGCAGGTTGTTGTTGTTTGTTGTTTTCACTGTTAAGCAACCTCTGTTGCTGATGAAAATCAAAATGACTCAGGCAGAAACGCTCACCGACGAGATGATGTTTCAGATTCTTATTCATGGTGTGTTAAGTCTCTTTCCTCAGGCGACCAATGAAACGCACCGTTACCTCGAGTAAAATTATAGATTTCACTGGTTTGAACATTGTTGGAAACATTTTGGAAGTTTTAATGCAGAAATGTTAAATATTACACCTAAAATAAATCGCTCTTTTTCCTCTAACGAGAGTACTGAGAGTTTCTCTTGGTATGGGTATTTGTCGTTTGAATCTACTTTATACCTTTCTGATGATGAATGATTGACAGATGATGCAGGTTGTCAGTGATGCTAACTCGTATACAAACCTCTAAAAAGTACAGCGCTGGTCCAAATTGCTTCCCCTTCCCTATTGTTGCCAGTGTAATGGCCGGTGGCTGACGCAATTTACTAAAACATTTCCAAAGACTTTTTGTGTACCAATTTATGTAGATAAAGGGCCAAAGTCAAAATACTAGAATTCCACTTTAAGTCTAATCCTCAACTTTTAAGCCCTGCGTCTGATGAAAACATGGTTCATTCTCTTTATCATCATCAACTCGTCTTTGAAACCACAGGAAAGGGGCGTTTTCTGGCTGAAGGGGCATTTATGAAAAAAAAAATAGAGACTCAAACAGACACAGTGTTGAAAACAGGATCAGCTGAGCCCAGACGTCACATGTTAAACATTCTTTCCTACTGCTCCTTTTCTCCATCTTTACTTCATTCTGCTGTTCAGGTTTCCACAGGCTCTTAAAAGTGACTCAAATAGACTTGGCGTGATGACAGGGCGTTATACCGCCCAGCAGGAAAGCGACCGCAGTTACAAAAATACAAATACCTGAAAAAAACCCTCAAACTCTGCCTCCATGGCTGCTAAGGAGCAATGAAAACACACCATGCTGGGTTCAGTATGAACTGCTGTGCTCAGACTGACACATCCATACATCAAGCATGTGCTGCTCATTCCTGCTGATGCAGTTCCCTGTGTAAAGGGAAGAGTCTCTGTATATATGAACTACAAATGAGTTTTCCTACAAAAACATTTGACATTTTTAAGATTTTACCTGGAACTGGATGTACAATTACATAACACTTCCCTGGATTTCCATGAGCAGCTGATGAGCTTCCCAAAGCGTGCTCTATTCCTGCTTTGTCAGTGATGTCAGAGTGTATCAGATTTCTAGACTGTCCCTGTCTGAAATATCCTTCTCCTCCATGTTTTTCCACAAATTCCACCAGCATTGGTGAAGCCGACAGATTATATAAAATGAATGAATTTCCCTCTCACATTGCTCTTTTGTGTTGACCAAACTCAAATTCTCTAAATTCCTTTATGTGCATTACATTTCTGACCGGATTACAAAGAGCCTTGTTTGTCAGTGTTGTGGGAAGACCTGGAATGTGATTGCTGCATGAAAAACACGCCATGCCCACTCAGAAACAGAGCGGAGAGGGGACCCAGCGATTGGACTGTTGAGCCATGCAGGGCAACCATCTGCTAGTTAAGGATTTTATCTTTAACTGTTTTTTAATCTACATATTTGACTTTAAATTTAAGTGGGTGTATCATAAGGATGAGTACTCAGGAAACTTATTCATGTATGTATGACCTTTCTCCTCTCTAATTATAACTGTATATTTTTACATACCCCTGACCTTACTCAAAATCCAGCAGTCAGACTTTTAACACATTATTGGTCTTATAAAGCCTCATGTTTAGTTTTTTTTATATTGATAAGAATAGAGTGAACAATAGGTATTGAAGATCAAATTCCAGTGAAGTTAAGTGCAGGACACGAGGGTGTACAGGTTGCAGTAAGACATGGTGAAGTTCAAGACACATTAATGCAACCTGTAACAAAGTTTCAGTATACAAGCCACCCATATGTGCACACAGTACTGTATCTACTGATGAGTTGTCATTGTAGAAACTATAAATCTTACAATATTATGACCTATGTTCAGAGTTGCAGAAATACATACAAGTATTTATGAGACTGAAGATAGAAGGATAGTGTTTTTGTTATGAAAAGCAGAACCAGTGTCACACACGAGTCAGCTTCACGTGTCCACCTCTGTTACCTCACTATAGGCTGTAATGTGAATGCTTCTTGTTACCTCCGTCGCCATCCGAGCACTGCCGTTTAGAATCTGTCCGTTAAAGGGTGCCAGCTTGTCTGGGCTCAGGAAGCTGCAGCCTCTGAAGAAAAACACACAGAGACAGCTGAGAAACCACAACCTGCATGACTCATTGAAAAATACTTTATATTAGTAGAGTTAGATGGATGTGCCAGAAGTTTCACACTAAGTATGAGCATATTATTCCAGGCCACTTAGCTGATGAAAGGTATCCTGCAGAATTTTGGACCTGTTGTATTGTTATATAGCAGCATTTTTAACATAAATTCCTGCCACCAGTTTTGGGTTGTTCCACTGTCTGTCAGTTAAACTTAACAATGCATAATCATTGCAAGCTACCAATCTCAAAACTGCTAGGAACTGACTCGAGTGGTCTTGACTACCAGTGAGAATCAGCTGGCCATGAAATCAGACAAACACAATGTGAAAGCCAGCCCCTTTTTTTTAGGATGATTCTGTTATCCTCACTGAGCAGTTTGATTACCAGAACATGATGCATGATCTGGATTCGGTGCCACTTGCTTTTTCCCATGGCCACTCTCCAGTATTCTCTGAATCACTGTGTTGGCATTTGGATCCATACATATTTGAAACTTAATTTCACAAAATGTTATTATAATTGTATATAACATATTTAATATACCCTGCAGCCAATCAGAATCTCCATGACCATGGTAAAAAAATCACAGACTTCTGTGTGTGAATGTGTCGTCACACAGGAATCGGTGTACCAGATTAGACAATGTGCAGCTGTGACACCAAAACAGCGTTTCATTGGGGTGGACATGCTGAAATTCTCATCAATGAGTAGCACAAGAAGTGGCATAAAGGTCCCGAGGGAATCTTTCTATTGCCTTTCTGTATCACATCTGCCGGCCTGGCTCTTCTAGGTTCGACTTGGCGGGGCAGAGATTTGCATTTCCACCATGACTGCTTGAAAGTGTGTCTTTAACCCATGACACGCATTGTTAAGAATAATCACTAACAATGTGGCTCCGCTGCTTCAGTTCCAAACACGTTTCATTTACTACAAGTACTTCACAATAAAAGCCCCCTGTCATTTAGTTATTTAAAAGCTTTTATTATGAAGCAGTGTAACAGGAAACGTTGTCCTTCACCAGCAGTAACTAAACATGACTCCTGAGACAGCTGAAAGTGAACACATATGCAATCACAGTCATGCAGTACATTTACAAATGGATCATTACCACTAAATTCTAAGGATGAAGTCGCTGTGCTGAGTCATCAGTGTAGTTTTGAAAATCTTTCAGCAGCAGAGCTCTCACTGGAGAATGACAGTGTCACTGTCAGTTTAGTTATAATATATACTTAGGATACTTGGATCCTTGATTGAAAGCTTACTTAAAGAATACAAAATCCACAGAAAGGATTGTGATAAAATCAACATCATGTGAGATGATGTTCTGTGAGGGTATTAACTGAATGACAGACTGAAGTTGGATTCTTATCCATGGATGAACTGAGGATAGAATCACAATTCTCTGAGCTTCCTCACTGATGTTGAGGATACACTGACCATCCACAACAACACTGACCAGTGAAATAACATTAATCATCCCATACAATGTATTGTTCTGCAGGGAAATCCTAAGTGCTGGTATTTATGTGGAAGCCACTGGACACGCACCGGCCACCCCAACACTGTTGCACCCCCTCATTACAATGGCACTTTATGACGGCACAGTCATTTTGTGAAAATCTGCAAAAGGAAGTCTTCCAGCAAAAAGTTGTATCTGTGCCAAACTGTGCAGATTACAGCTCTGTGTGTTCATTTACTGTACATCTGTATTAACATGACAGTGACACAGATTACATGTTAATACAGAGTGGAAATTAACTGTTTATCTTAGTGATGACGAAGTGTAGTTTCATGTGCAGCTTTCACCTTTCTTCAGTCACTTAGAGCTGGTGCTGCATTACTACCTGTGAACGTTCGCTCCGTTCCTTCCTGGCTCCACATTAGTTTCTTTGTCCTCCGTCTGGACGCTGTTATCAGCCTTCTGTGGTCCACACACCTCCTCAGCAGGCGCTGTGGCTACACACATCCTCCAGATACTACTCTCCTACACACACACACACACACACACACACACAGAACAAGCATAAGAGGACCTCTATACTTGGGGGTAGAAAGAAAGCTTTATGAGCATATCAACCATCTGGCTGAACGAGGTGACAGGCGAGGAAAAAGAAAACGTGTTTTATAGGTGCATGAACTGGCCAACAGTGTTTGGAGGTCATGTCATTTAGGTGTCAGTTTCCCTGAAGAGGACAGTATGTGACCAGATTATTAAATACAATATAACACAGACAGAGGACGGCTGTGCTTTTTATATCTGTACTGAGGTATCTCCTGAATGCCAGATACCTTAAACACAAAATCCAACAACTGATGATCATGATAATACTCTGAATGGGTTATTGTTATTATTTTGGTTATGACAACTTTATACTTCATTCCTAAACCTCCGTTTGACTCTAACAGGTTTAGACTCAACATGAACACGGAAAGGATATGGTTACGGTGTTGTTTCTGTCTGGTAGGTAATTAACAGTGATTGATGTTCAACCTGGCATGAATTACTCCCAGAGGAAAATCTCTGCTCCATCAAGTTACTGTTGAGCTCAAACTCGGCCAGGTTTGTTGAGCAGCACAGGCTGGAGTCCATGAAATAAGACAGCAGCCAGCTGAGAGCCTTCACTGTGACTGGCATGCAATCTCTGTTGTTGATGGTTAAATTCATGAAGGCTTTTTCTGGAGCTGAAAGAGCTTCTGTGTCCTAACATGGGATGGCAATGTTGGTCAGTGCATGGTCTGTGTATCATCTGATCATTCAATTATTCCATTTAATCTGGCAAACAAAAAACAAAAAAACAAGCAAATATTTTGTTTTTTGTTTTCTGTATGCACCAAACATTGAAAACGGGTGTTTATTTTCCTATTTTCAGCCCAAAACGGAAAATATAATAAACAAGGAAACCAAAACGAATTAATGAATCTAATTTCCATTTTCCGTTATTGTTTTGCCATTTCCCACGGTACATTTCTGCTGTGCGGCCACACTTTGCACATGCTCAATGTATAGTCTAGTATCTCTGGTCGATAATTACATTTTCAATAAAGCATGATCAGATGATACACGGACGGCGCATCACTTTGGACTTACTGATATATATCAAAAACTAGAAGTTGGTTCAGTATTGTGTCTCACCCTCAAGATGTTGGATCACCATCATCAGGTCATAAAAAAAATTGGATGATTAAAAAAAACATTCTTTACAGAAACCTGTTCCTGTAAAGCATTCCCACCAGCAGTGCTGGCCCTGAGCAATGTGTCTTTGTCCATGAGGACAGCTGAAAGCTTGTTGGAGCACAAAGCCTACATTTAAACACCGAGGTAGGAATCAGTGCCGGCCCTGACCAATGTGGTGCCCTTGGCAGGATCTTAGCCGGCGTCCTCTTGCATCGCAGCCAATTTCATAATCAATTTTCATACACTCACACAGAAACTGCATGTATGTATTCAAGATTTTATTCCTTCTAAGTAAAAAATATCACACCAAATAAAAACTGAAGAAAGAAACAAGTGATAAAAATACAATATAAATAAGGCATTGTGCAAACATATTATTAGCGTGCCATCTCTCTCTTATCTATTGTCAGCCGCTTTGCAAAACGACCTCCAACTCCTTCCATGTTGCCATGTGGGTATTGTGCTCCTGGCTATCCCCATGAACCTTCAGCAAGTGGCTTGCATTGTTCCAGTCCTTTAGTCCTTCCTTATTAAGTCTGTATTCTTTTGGAGGAAACATTTAGCAGCAGAAGCAGTGCAAGCTATCATTTCTGTTACATCAGCCAGCTTCTTTTTGATTTTTTCAGCATTGACTAAGTTACAAAAGTCATGTTGACACTCTCCCATCTTTGTTTTTTGAAAATGCGTAACTGCTTTTTTATTTCATCTGGTCCTCTGTGACCTAGTCAGAAGAGATGTCCAGTCAGCAGGTCTGTAGTGCAGCCTTTAGTCCTGATGCTGTGTCACTCTGCTGTGCTGAGGTAGAGGGACAGGAGCACCTGATGCTGTGTCACTGGGCTGCTGGTGAAATATGTTGAAACTGCATCTGAAGAGAGAAGAGAAGTATATGTGACCACTGCATGTTACATTTTAATAAAAAAACAAAAACAGATGCTTGATGTGTGCTATACATAACACTAATAATGAACATGTGATGAGATTCATTCAACTTTACCTGTATCTTCTTCACGTCTTCCTCTTCTTTCCTTCTTTTCCTTCACTGGGCGCCGGATGGTTTCAGTCTTTTGGACCTTGTGATTCTGCTACAGTATCAGTAAATCTCTCTCTTTGTCTTGGGGTCTCGGTCCGGTCAGATTCAGGCAGCTGGCCTCTTGACCCCCCTCACAGAGCGAGGGCAGGTACAGTGCAACGATCCACGAACCCAGAAAAAAAGGCCTCTCCATTATTTCATAGGCTTTGCTATAAAGTTATGTTGCTATGGGCATATATGATGTTTCGAAATAATAGTAGCAATAGCATTGGTAAAAAAAATAGTATTTTATTATTATTATTATTTATTTTTTATTACTTTTTATTTTATTTGTTTCCTCCTCCCATGGATGACGGCGCCCTCAGCCTATTCCTAGGGCCAGCTCTGCCCACCAGCCTCAGTTATGCTTTGTATTTTGTGTTAATTAGCAAATGTTAGCATGCTAAGATTAGATTAGATAGTGAGCATGGTCAAAAATTACCTAAAAATGTCAGCATGTCACAGAAATTATAATCATAAGAGTATAATAAACTGTAAACGTATTACCTATATTAAGTAGGAGGAAGTTGCTTCATTTCTATTTATCATAGTTTGAAGTTTTAGAGCAATCGAACCACAACACAAAGTACAAAACCCCACAAAAACAACTTCTTAAGAAGACAAAATGCAGACAAAAATGTACCTGCATCAGTTTGCTTGATGACAATAAAACAGTCTTCTTCAATAAAGTCAGTTACTTTTTACAATATGAATAAATGAATGCAGATAACACAATGTAATTTAACAATCATGTCTAATCTGGAAATGACCAACATTACCAACAAAGAAGTGAGTCAGAGAAATGAAATGTCATTTTCTGATTGTTTCACAGCCGTTTTGAGGTCAAAACCACACAGGGTACTCACGGATCAGACCAGACCAGTTCAAAATTCACAAGTGTGCATTATACATGTGTAACATTTAAAAACATTTAACCTGTGTGCACATCTGTAGACCTCAGACATGGTAGTGTTAGTGCTGTGCAGTGTCTGTCACTCATGTCTGTGAGGTGAGTGATGAGTGACCCACAGTCTGATGGTGTCTGATATTAGCAGAATGAAGCCGAGCAGCAGAAACAGAACAACACAACAAGCCCCGTCTTTGTCTGGATGTTTGACATTCAGGCCGACACAGCTCTCAGTCTACCAACACAGTAACGCAGGGCATGTGATTATCATTACATTTAGACAAGAAGCATTCCCCACAGTGTATAACACAGTGTTAGAATGATGATGCCATGCTCAGGCTTGGGATGTACAAACAATATACACTCATCTCCAGTTGCTGAACAGATCAGTTTCTATGTCTAAGTAATAAATCTGACCACGTAGAACGTTGTGTTCAATAGATGATTCTGTTTCTGTCATCTGACAGGATTGAATGACCCTTATAGGGAGGATGCAGCAGCCATGTGTGCTGTCATGAGTGCTTTCAGCACGTTTCAGCACATGTGACTTATTATTACTATAAAATGAACATGACAATTCATTCCTGTATCAGCTGCAGTCAGTCCAGTGACTGTGGCTGAAGGCTTCGACACACTGAGGGTGAATGCCTCGTGATTATGATGTGCTAAACTTGTTCTCACTTGTTCGTTCAAAGAAATATAAATCAAATGTATCACTGTGTAAAAAAATTATGTTTTGGATCTCATCCATGTTGTCAAACTCAGGTGACTCACAGTTTAGTGAGTTACAGAGAAATGCCACACTGAATTGTCATTATGAATCCCACTGGTTCTCTACGACCTGTCTGACGCTGTTTTCAGTGTTTAGATTTGAACGGGCTATCAGGAACATATTGTGACATATCTTGTTGTCCAGCAGACTACCAGGCCCTCGAAAGTGTCTCAGGTGGTAAGAAAGCATCTATTAATCAAACTTTCTCATCCTAGCCGTTGAACAACATGAAGTACATACAGTATATTTAGCAGAGAGTCCTGTGGTCACGACCACAAGGCTGTCAGGCTTTTGTCATATGAAAGCAATGGACACAAACTAATCAGAGGCTGAATGGGACAGGTCTCTGAAGACAATTCTCCGTCTCAGTTGTTTTTATGGAATCATCGTTAAGCGACGTAAGTGAAAGTAATGCTGCTCTCACACCAGTGGGATGTATGGTACAGCAGGTTCATGCAAAACATGACCTCGTAATCTGAAAACAACATTTAATCAAACTCAACAACTATTCCCAACGTCTGCTTTACAGTTTGATTATCACACGAGTTGTCAAAAGACTTCCAAAAGCTTTGTTGACAATGTCAAGAGAAATATCACATAATATAATAACGGGCACAGCTCAACGTCACTGTCTGGTAACAACGATCATCAACCTGCTGGTGGAGCTAGCGGAGGGAAGGATCACCACAGTCAACAGAGTTGGTCTGGTGGGGACCATGAGTGTATGTACAAGGTTGCAACACATTTTTTTGTAATATTTCAGGCTGGACAAAGGTGGTGGACCAACTAATCCACTGTTTTTGTCATCCCCAGAGCAATGCTCCTACAGTGACCAAACTGTAACCAGAAAGGTGAACATTAGTCAAAGACTTTGCCTCTATCATTTCTTTATGCCAAGGATCAGTTTTATGCAGCCGTACCTTGATGCTGAAGGACCTCCTTACACTCCTTTTACTCTCCCTGAGTGTGGTGGTATGATGCACCGGGTGATCTGCCTCACTGCCTCCCCTTTTCTCCAGGGTTGACTGCTGGCTCGTCCTCCAGTGCTTGCTGTCTGTGTCTCTGTACCGTGTTTGATCCCCAGCGGTCACGTCTGTTGTCCAGCCTGGACCCCATGTCCTGCACCCGTCTGACACTTTCCCAGCATGCCTCTCTTCTGGACAGTCATCGTTAGTCTTAGAGTGACACAGGATCAGGGACCTGGACAAAAGCAGTTTCAGACATTTAAAATTACATCCCTGAAAGATGAAATACTTGAGTAATGCAGCCATGAAAGTGATAAAAAAAGACTACACCTGTCTATTTTAGTGCATGAAATTACGTAACCAGATTGACATGAGTTTGTTGAGTGAATGAATGAAACCCAACTTTACTTTGCCTTGAGCTCTAGTTGTAAGCCTTCGAGTGGTGCTTGTACCTGGAGAGCATGGCCAGCTTCTTGGAGCGGTGATTGTGGCTGCTGGTTGGATTGCTGTTACTGCTATTCCCCTGGTCCCTGCGTCTCCTCTCCATCCTCCTAGCAGCCGCTGTGCTGGCTTTCCTCCTCTGGTGGGAGTATCTCTGAGGCATGGCTGTCAGCATGTGCGTATGTGAGTGCAGCGGGATCTCAGGAACCAACACACTCCTCCCAGCCGGCCCGAAGCCTAATGGAGAGGGACGCTCTGGAGGGCAATTAGAAAATTCAGTTAGGACAGTCAGACTGCATCCGAGTGTGTAAGTGCTCTGAGAAACTGCTGAGGCAATTGTGGAGGCAAGCAGAGATAAAAGCGCTTTTCTTTCCCTGCTTTGAAAAAAAGGGTAAAAGTTTTCCTCAGTCCACATGCTGCTGCTTAATCAGACTGCTGCTGAGAGAAACACACCACACACACAAACACACACACACACACAGTGACATGCAAAGTCTGGAATGGAACATGGACAACAGCATCTGAAGAGGGGTCGAGGAGCGCAGCGAGCTCAGTTTCTCTTTTAATGGACACATACTGTGTACTCTGTGAGAACAGATAATGTGTTAGCGTCGTTGGACTGGTCCCATCAGTGGGCTGGAGTTAATGATGGTCTGTCCTCTTCAACGCCTCACACTCCAGAGAGCCCTGTCGGATGATCCTCAAATGCATTATACATGCTAGTGAAGATGGCTTCTCACATTTACCATGAACACTTAGTAAACCATGAGCAGATGCTCTTTAACTGAAGCACATAAGGCCTTTGGTCTGACATCATTATCTTGCCACCCTCCCAAACCTCCCAGTCACACAGAGCCTGACCTGCTCAGAGGTACATAGCCAGGCTAGCTGTTTCTCTCTGTTTCTTCTATGCTAAGCTAAGCTAAGCATCACCGGGCTCCAGCTGCATATTGAACGAACACACACATAAGAGCAGTATGTCTTCTCATTTAACTCTCCAGAAGAAGGCAAATCAGCACATCTCCATGTTACCCTCAATCTTCCCACAAGACATTGGATAAGACAGAAAAACGGATCACTTGCAGTCAGACCTGAGTGCTAGCTGGCTTTCTGCTCTGTTACAGTGATTTGGCAGCTCCTGCTGACAAATGCCTCTCTGTGCTGTGAATATTACAGCATGCAGGTGGAATATAACAGACCTCCTCAAACAGTAAATACTGTATAAAAGGAGGGAGGTGGAGTCACAACTCTCAGTCCCAGCAACTGAAATTAAAATAAGTAAGAAAATCTAAGACGTTCAAAACTATATTTGGAATGAATCACATTTGATTAAAAAGTACAATGAGGACTCTTTCAGTAAGATGAATGTGTTAAAATGAGAGTCCATCTCTTCACTTGTTGTGATTTAAACAGATTAGTATGTGAATATCCCTCCTGAAACAGAGAAAACAACACATGGTGGATGTGTGGAAGACAGACTTTCTTTTCTGGTGAATCTGATCCTGGAAATGTGTTTGCAATTATGGAGCATTAGTCTGCTTGTTGTGTTGGCCAGATAGACAGGAAGCAGAGACATGGATCTCTGTGCTGGAGGCCTACGAGCCCCACAGACTCCATATCTCCTCTCTTTTCATACGCTTATACACTCTGCAGCTGGATGTATGCCAGCACAGTGGGAACACTTACAGTAGTATGGAAATGAATCTTAGCTACAGTCTCTAAACTAGCTACTGAAGCATCATATTCATTCTGAGCTCTTGGTAAATATAAATGCCAAGGTGCATTTAGAAAAAGCCCTGTCACATCTGCAGCTGAAGGACCTGCTTGTGCTCCTATACTGCAGCTGAGCATATTCAGCACATATTTTGCATCTATATGCAAGCGGGCATCTATGGAGAGAAATTGCACACAGCTAGAAATGCGTTAAAGTTTGGGAGGTATTTGCAATACAGCGATTCAGTTGGTGAAGAGAAAACATATTGTTTCTGACCTTTAGCAGCCTGACTCCAGGCACAGAGGGTCAAAAGGTAAAAGCCAGCAGACTGATAGACCGGAGTCGAGCGGTGAGTTATGAGAATAGACACAAAGGGTTGAACAGCATCTTTGAAGAGCAGTTTCTCTGTAGCCAGTCAAACACATGCTCAGCACAGAAGAGCTCCAAACATAACTTTATAAAACATGAATATGAGAGGAAAATGTGGCTTTCTTTGTCCAGATTGAACAAGCAAGCAAAGAGTGAGTTTGTGTTGTCGCAGTTATAACAGCTCAGGAAACTATCAGGCTCAAAGCACATGCTTTACCAACACAGAGTGTTTGTGTTACTTATTGTTGTTTCATTTGAATTTGTCTTCTTGTGACTTAACTTTGATTCTATTTTCGCACTTTGCTTTTTATGTTTGCTTCCTGCCACAGTTTGTGCTGTGAAATGATAAACTAGTAGATAATTGTTCACAAAAAAGAAAATATGAGACATTCCAAGATCCATCATGTGACTCCTCACTGTTTTGCGGTATTTCCTGCCAACATTAGCAGGTGCTGTGGACGGGGTCAGCACTATGTTCCCACATTTCTAGGACATTTTCAAAATGAGGTCTTGTGTTCCTACATTTTCCTTCAATTTATTGGTTAGGGTCAGGGGTTAAGGAAACCCTAACCCTAAGGAAATGTGGGAACATAGGCACGCTCCCCTGTGGACGCTTCAGTGGTGCTGCCTTCGTAGCCACAAGCACTCGCTCACTGTTGTCAACTTCTTTTTTTTATCACTGATGCTTGAAATATTCTCCTACTCCACACTTCACTTTCTAATTATTTCCTGTTTGAAACCACGTAAATAGTGTTTTCGGACCTTTAGTTGAACCTCTGCTTACTCTCTTGTCATCACAGTTTGAGTTTAGCTTGTGACTTATCATGGCTGAGACAAAAATATTTAGACCAAAATGTTTTTAATGACATTTGACTGAAGTCTTTTATTTTGAAATTCTGCAGCATTTTGATAGTGACATATGTGTCTGAATTAACTTAATGTTGGTTTGTATGCACAGTTTAAGCACAGCCTCATAAAAAGCACTTGTTTCTGAGCCTTGGAGATGTTGACTGCCTCCTGTGATGTTAGCTGGAGTACACAGAGTCCAACTTTCCTCTGACACACACTCTATTCTACAGATGTGAGCACAGCAGTCACTCTGTTCAGTGAGAAAACGAAGAGGAAAAAAGGGAGGAGGGGGAGTGAGTCGGGCAGGTCATGTTGAAAGGTGTGTTTAGGAGGCTGAATAGGGTGAACAGTGTGTGTACATGTGTTCTGTGTGTGTGTGTGTTGTGTGTGTGTGCGTGTGTGTGTGTGTGTGCGTGTGTGTGTGTTGTGTGTGTGTGCGTGTGTGTGTGTGTGTGGTGTGTGCGTGTGTGTGTGTGTGTGTGTGTGTGTCTGTGTGTGTGTGTGTGTGCATGCGCTCACAGAACCACACTCTTTGCCTCTAGCTTTAGCGGGGCAGGAACTCCAGCCTAACAGAAGCTGATTGAGAGAAGGCAGAGGGCGGGTCGCTGCGCAGCTGAACAACGTGTGTGTTGTTTGGAGTTTTTTCTAGTCTGAGACGAGGCAGAACCTACAGAGGACAGCCAAGAGAGCCACCTGAAGAAAGTCAAATCAATAATTCTCAACTTTTCAATGTGTACAATCAGAGATTAATTTTGATTTAAGTCCGTAAGGGGATACGGCTGATGTTGAATTCTCTCACGGGAGGACGATTGGCTACTTTGGCCTCTTTAGTGTCAGTGTGGAATGTCCGCTTCATGCGCTGCGTGGCCGTGTGGCTGGATATAAGCCTGGTCCTATGTTTATATGCAGGGCTGTGGAGAGAGCAGGAAGCCATGCCCATCTACAGCTGGCTTCATGGGCTATTTGTACTCCAAAGGTCGCCTTGACATGGACAGACATTATGTAATCTGTGTTTTCATAAAGAACTTCTGTGTGCAAGTACACACACACACACACACACACACACAGGCTGACAAATCCAGCCCTCAGGCCAACAAGTGCATCATTTAACTTTGCTGCTCTGCAACTAATTTGATAGTTACACAAGACTCACAGACAGACCAAAGAACTAACATGTTTTTCTCTTTCTTTCCTCTCACATAATCCTTTTAGTCATATCTCAACTTGGACACCAGTCTGTGAGACACATGGTTCTGATTAGTATAGACTTGCATTCATAAACATCCTCTGAAGCGATGGGAGTGGAAGTCCTACTCACCGTAGTCGATCATGTTGCCTTTGTGCCAGCATCCACAGTGTCTGCTGGAGGTGCAAACAGAAGATCCAAGGATGGATTCACTCCAGACGGACCGGCAGAAGTCTGGACAGAATGTCAGGTCAAAAACGGAGGTATCGTTCAGAGCATGGCTCCGTCACTGTGATTCATCTGGGGTAACATGCCTGTACCTCTTCTCCTCGACCGTCCTCCTCCTCCTCCTCCTCCTCCTCCTCCTCCCTCCTTTTCCTCCCCCTCTGTCTGGAGAACACAACAGTGTGTCTCAGTCAGGCACGGCTCCCCAAAATCACTGCCCCTTTCCTGTGAGCCGGCTCCAGAGAGAAAACACACCGCACTTAACAGGGCCTGACCTCACACCTACTTTGCATCACACACTGGTCTTTTACAAGGTTCTGTGTTTGTGTGTGTGCACGTGTGTGTGTGTTTGTGCGTGTGCATGCATGTGTGTGTGTGTGTTAACGTGTGTGTGCCCACAGTATGTGTAGGTACATTCTGTATGCTGCAGAGGATGAATAGATTCTCTGTGGCCCTGTTTATACATAAGCACACAACCCTCATTTAAGTCTGTGTGTGTGTGTGTGTGTGTGTGTGTGTGTATGTGTGCGTGTATGTAGTTTTTTCCAGCCTGGTTCAGTGTTGTTGGGCCTGTAGCACTGGGCAGTAAATATACATAACTGGTGGGATTTTAGTGGCGAGGACCACTCTGGGTGAACTGAGACTCTGAGAGGGAGGGGAGGAAAAGAGGCTGCACAGGAGAACAAACTGCTCTTCTCCTGTTGTGTGTGTTCTCTTCATGTCACACATCCAGTTTGTACAACCTGGTAGCCTCTTCCTGTCTATTGACATATAACATTGCAGCCGTGCCTCTTTAACACTGACCTCTAGAGTAATTGCATAAAATAGTCAGAACAGACTTGACTTCACATACAACAAGCTTTCTCTCAGCAGTATTTACATTATAAAAACAGTTTGCAGTGTACATTGTCATTGCGCAGCAAAGAGGAAATGATGCACCATTTTTGTATGTACTAACTTTGTAATTCCACAGTTGCTTAAACTCCTCAAAGATTAAAGCTTTCACCACCTGCACTCTAATTTGGGTGAATGATCAGCAGAGAGCAGCATCCTTCCTCACAGGGCGGTGATCGTACAGGGCTTCACCACAAACAGTGTTTCAACCTGGTCCTGGGGGCCCTGCCCTGCATGTTGTACATGTTTCTCTGCTGTAACACTCCTGGTGAATGGCTCGTCATCAGGCTTCAGCAGAGCTTGATGATGAGCTGATCAATCGAATCAGGAGTGCTGGAGCAGGGAAACATCTACAGGACATACTGAGTATTTGCATGGCAGATACTGTCAGTAGACGGAGTTTGCATCTCTATGACTTTTATTGTGCCTCCCTCTAGTGGCTCATCCATGTCACTGTGGTAAGGAGGCTACGACAATGAATTCATATAGAGATGTCCCTCAGTTTAGGGTTTGACCAGCGGAGGACTTAGATTTTGTGAGGACATGATTCTTACAGCATGAAATGTGTACGGGACACAAGAGGATGTGAAAACAATGGATGAACATGCCACTGACATGAATCAGAAAAGCCAATAAGCATCATCTTCCCCTGACAATCTTCTGCAGATACGTCCAGACATCCAGCATTCATGGCATCCAAGAGGGACATCTGATCATGTGGTTGGTGGCCATAAACTTTCCACCTCTACGAAGAAAATCATTTCTTCATGGGACTAAGACGAAGAAACAGTGATTCCATTCTGGCTGCGACATTGTCCCAAACAATCACAGATGTTCTGGATTCTGCTTCATTGTCCTCCTCTCCTCACCTGACACAAATCTGTTATAGAGGGCATCAATGTTATGTCCCAGAAAGCTTGTGTTATATTGGATTTTGAACATAAAATGGACAGTTTTAACAATGGCATGTAAACATACAGAGTGAGCGAGTCTGAGGAAGAACAGTTGAACTGAAATATGAAAGATGTGCTCATTAATTCTATTCATCACACCTGTGTTTGCTGAAAACTCGACCGGGATTAGCTTCCAGACACAGGCCTGCCTCTTCAAATTGGATTTTCACTGAGCACAGAGAAAATGTACCCTTTGACACTAGAAGGCTGTTTTCACATTCATGTTTCAAACTCTGCACATACATCCAGGGGCGCTGCCAGGGATTATGGGCCCATGAAAAGAAATCTAATTGGGCCCTTGTATAGCCCGTTGAAAAAATGTGATGCTGTTTTATATAAAAGTATGCATTTTAATGATATTTTTGACTATCATTCCCATATTTGTGAAAATAACCTTGTAGTCCCACATGCAGGTCTGATTTATCTCCACAGCTGTAGACTCACAGGTGGTGGCTTTGGCTCCGGGGTGAAAAAATACATATGAGGCGATATGGTCGTTGTGATTTAATCTTCTGATTTCCAGAAAATATAAACATTTCTCTGATTGTACTGAGAGTTGTATTGAGTCACACAGTCTGCATGCATCAGAAATGTTCTCCTCTGTTCCTACTGCAAAGCAGGAAGGTGAGAGTCCCAAACTACTGACCAAACATTCTACTTTAGTGACAGCTGAATTTGAACTATATCACATATAAACATGCATAGGCTATTTTTATTTCAGAACTGTTTTTAATACATGAAAATCATTCTGAAATAAATATGGATTATAGGCTATTTTTATTTCATAGGGGGCTGCTGCTGCTGCTGCTGATGATTTATGCTAGTGTTGATAAGCTCCTTTCAGTTGAAACTTCTACAAATGATTGCCTGGCATAACTTTTATTTGCCACTATATGAGCTCACCTTGTCTCATGTCCTCAGTGACATCATCAGGAGCTGATGAGGGACCTGCTGCTGCTCCACCCTCCCTGGCTGTCTCTGAAACTGAGGGAGGGTCATGTAGTTCATGATGTTAAGCTTTGCTAGGTAATATTGATAGATAATGTTACATGACATTGTTGCTATGATACTGATTAATTCATGCTATGCAAAAATACATGCTCCAAGCTATCCTGGTTGACTGCCTCCAAGCAACAAACCAATATTAGTTTAAACCAGTCAAACAGTGTTAGCACGCTGTGACAGGACTGACATAACCTCTTAACCTGCTCATGATATAACATATAGACCTTTATTATGAGACACACCCCTTTTTCTCTTTTTGAAGACTGGATCTTATTTTTATAAAGAAAATAATTACATCTGACTAGAATCCTCCAGTAATAGTAACACACTGAAAACAAGGTAACGTGATATCTTTAAATGAACCTGTCTTGTCAGAAATTAAACTGCAGCCTAATGGTAGGTCTATTTTCTAACATAATTTAACCATCCAAATGTGAAAAACATAACAACATGTTTAGTTTAATTAAACTCTGCCTCATTGATCACCATCATCTTAAAGTTGGAATTATTCTCCACCTCAGTTCTTGGCTTTCTTAGCTACTTTTAACCCTCTGAAAATGATGTTGGATCATCTGGCATTAACATTACTGTCTTCTGAAGGCCGTCACGGCTCAGTTTTAAGATTTTTATAAACCATAAGCATCATAAAAACTTAAAATTGAAAAGAATACTCTGACACCAAACATGTCACGCTAGCTTAGTGGGAAAGGAACTAAATATCGCTCCAAATTTGAACTGTTTTCACCTCAATGTGAAATGATTACTTGTAATAATAAGTTTGAGTCAGCACTTAATGAGGATGAGATGAGGATGAGGAACCTGCTGCTGCTCAAACTGAGAAACTAGATTGATGGCTGTCTGACTGCCTTCAATCTTTACAGCTGCTGATATTATTATTAGCTTTAACTGTTCTTAAACTGTGCGAGCTGTGAACTCTGCTCATCTTTCTTCTGAAAGAAATGTGTGAGGAACTGTCTTCCTCTCCTTGCTTTCTTGCCCTTTCTGCCTTTTCCTTTGGCTCCCTGATTTTACTTTCTTGGGTAAAGACATGTTGATGAGCAGAAGCCTCTCGCTCCTGCAGCTGCAGGGTGGACTGAACCATTCTGTATTGTGAGGGGTGAGAGGGGCCTCAGACAGCCGCCACTATTTTTTTAACAGAGTACTGCCAATTTTACGTTAGTTATGACACTAATTACTTAGAAATGAAAAAATAAAATAAAAACAACATTTTTATTCCAGGCCTTTTGCGGGCCTCCTCCCCCATTGGGGCCCTGAGTACTCAGTCCCACTTTCCCCCCAGTTCAACACCCCTGCACACATCACTCTGTACAGTGAAACTCAAACATTCACCTGCACTGATTATTTACAACTCTTGACTCGCTGACAGTCGGTTGGTTCTTCAGGAGAACTTGATACCTGTTCTGTGTTCTTCTACACATCACAAGGTGACACATCTCCAGAATCAGACAGTAAAACAGTTTAGAGTGAAGCAGCATGAAGCATGGAAACAGTTACAATAAGTGAAAGCAGCGTGTCAGTGTGTTGTGAACCCGCCTGTGTCGGAGCATCACACTGTCTGAACAATGCGTCCTTTAAATAGCTGACCTCAGACCAGCTTATTGTTGGTCAACAGCGCTGTCACTTTCTGCTGCCACAAGACAACAAATCGACCATCTCACACGTTACCTTTAAACCAGCACACCCAGGGGAGCACAGGTGGGCGCAGGTGTGTTTGCTGTTTACACCACATGGGTGCTGGGTGTGAAAATGACAACTGCTCAGTCTCAAACTAGAAATGATACTTGCACTGTGCACCGCTTTGTGCTGCAAGAGACCTTGGTCTTTGACATAATCTGCCTTATTGACAAAACTGAGTACCAGTTAACTGAGTAACTAGCTGTTGTTTGCTGACACCTCGGCCTGCACCTCATCATGGTTTTAAAGTAAAACTGAAAGCTTGAAACAACATAACATGCTTCCATCCTTCTCTTGAGGATACATGTAAAGTTTGTCTGTTAATGTTAAAAAATGAGAGAGCTATTGACAAAAACAGGCCATAATAACTCATATTACAATAAGGGAGGAGGGGATGTTCATAAGTTCATGTGAAATATACATGGAAAATATTGTTGTTATTGTAGTGCGAATACTGCAAAAATGTTGGTGCAGGTGTATCTGTCCATATAACTGAAATGTATTTATATTAATCAACCCTCACACTCAACACCAATCACTCTCCTGCTGACCTGAGGAGCAGGCAGACACCTGAGCTCTGACTCAGTTCAACTGATCCTCCACAGAGCATGATCCATGAAGGTGAACGCCTATCTGGTAAATAAGTAATCATTTCTGACTTAAAAGTTGTTAACGATCCCTGAACAGCCAGGAGAAGTCATGAAGCAGTGAGGCACTGCACTGGGAAGTTCAGATGTTAAATATTGTGGTTAGTACTCTGCTCAGCAGGGGCCTGACCTTTTGTTAAAGAGGAAGATGAATGGATCAGAATCAGTGAAGCATCACAGGAGAACCGAGTCCTTCAACTGGACAATAATTGAGCATATAATCATGTGCTTTCTCCACTGATATACAGCTTCTTTGTCACACATCATGGATTCACAACCCTCACCCGCACAGTCCTTCTGTCTTTCTCGTCTACATTTGGATTTGTACACTGAGACATGAGTGTGCATGCCCATCTTATATGGACAGTCACACTCTGAGGAAACAAACAGGCTGCAGTCGCCCTGTTAGCACATTCACTGCACGTTGTCATGTACTCTGTATCCTGAGTCTTGCTTATGGTTACAGTATGGCAACCAGTACAGTAGCCTTGACATTATGCCAGAAAAAGCTAAAAACAAGATGGTTCAATATTTGAACCCCTCTCTCAAGACACAAGATTTCCCCCAAAATCAGACCAGAGGCGGCACAAGCATGTGTCACAGTGTGGCTTTCTCTCTGACCAGTTTCACAAATTACATCTTCATCTACATCTGAAACTGAGATGACCATATTATGGTTGTGTGGTCTGCCAGCGAACGCTGCCACATACACTGCTTCTACTCCAGTGTCGGAGGCGTCCACCTCAGCCCTGAACTGGAGGCCAGACAAAAGACTCTTCGGTGTCAGGTGAACACAGAGAAGAGAGTTTGGTGGAGGTGAGCGGGGTTAGAAGGGCAGCCACACTGCTGAAGTCATGAATAACATTTCTGTAGAAATTGTCGAATCCCAAAAAATATTGCAGCAGTTTATGGATCTCCGGAACTGGCCAGTCAGTCATTACCTGCACCTTGGAGGGATCCGTCCTCACTTGCCCACACTCATTAATAAAACCAAGAAAACCCACAGATAGTGTATGATGACAAACAAACAACCTGTTCTCCAGTAGATGTTGGAGCACCAACCAGACATGCTGAACGTGCTTCAGCATGTCAGAGAGAACGACGTTGACCAGGTTCTGGAAAACAGTGGGTGAACTGGTGAGGCTGAAGGACATGACCAGATAGTCAAAGTGGCCCAGGAGCCATGAATGCCATCTGCCACTCATCCTTCTGGCTAATACGCACCAGGTGATACACATTGTGTGCATTCAGTTGTGAGAAGATGGTGGCCTGAGGGAGTGATCCGACAGCTGAATGGATGAGAGGCAGTGGGTATTTGTTTTGAGTAGTTATCTCATTTAATCCTTTGTAGTCAATGTAAGGACCGAGAGATCATTCTGATTTGCCACGCCGAAGAACCCCGTCTCTTCTGGTGAAGAGGACTGGCGAAGTGAAAGAGTCGTTAATGTCAACCTCACATGGAAATGTATAATAGCTACGTTGGTCCACAGGACAAAATGTAGTAGTTTCACAATAAGGCAATAACGCCAATTAATGTGTGATGTCTCATTTTTTTGGCCTATTCTTTTCTATTGCCTGCTTTCATGTCTCCTGACCATCAACTTTCTGGCTGCGAGTACAAAAAACATGGCTGCCATTCCTTTTATTTCCAGTGTAAAATACAATATTTAAAGATAGGTATTACATTAAAATGTGTTTTGATGACATTTTTATCAAGAAATATGCACTTTATTTTCATAATTCTCACTCAGGGAATTTATGTGATCTCCAGTTTGTTAGTTTTCATGAACATTATTGCTGCTTTCACCAGAGATGATGTGGCTATTACATATTATATCATTGCCATGGTGGCTGCTAGACGCTGCTGCAGCGGAAACCACAGCTTACATGTTGTTTGTATTGCTTTTTGCTTTGTGTAGTTATCTGGGCTGTCATATTATTTGTGTTCTTTTATGGAGCTGTTTGATGGAGCTCTTTCAACCAAAAACGGTGATTTTACAGATGACTTATTTTTTCTTCTTCTGTGGATTTCCGACAGCTAGTGTAACCTGGACGTTAACTGCTATTGTTTTGCCAATTTCAAATGCATACATTTTACGCACACCTGACCATAATTAGAACCATACACCAATGACACTACAACTTCCGGTCCTGAGTTATTGCAAGCAGCACAGTGCGGCTCAAAGTGGTTTTTACAGGTAGCAATGTTTTATCCCCAGCATTGGAAGTTGTAAAAACTGAATTGAGAGTACAGTGGTGAGTTTAAGTGGATGCTAAACAAATTTGTGCAAACAGTTTTAAATATGTATCTGTTAAATGGGTGAAAATCAATTTCAATCATAATTTATCAAGCTTTGAGAGCTCCCCCATGTGTTGTCTGTTCCCATTTGATAGCTGAGGCCAAGAGCTCTTTACAGTTGGTCCCACATCTGTAACCCTTTTGTTGCTGAGTTTTCAGTTTCAGAGAGGACTGTGACAATTTGGTCTTCATCCACATACTGAAATACTCATTAGATTGAACTAATTCATACAAATTCAACACAGCCCTTGTGGCATCCACGCCGTGCCTCAAAAATAAAACGTGCATCATCTACACAAACCTGCAATAATACAAATGAAATGGGTAGGTATGCTGGTAATACTGATCATTTCATACTGTCAAGTCTGGGTCCTGTCTCCACTGTTGAGTTGTTTCACAAAAAAAGAAAGAAAAAAAATCCCCTGAGACAGAAATGGACCCTTTTTAGTTTGTAACCCTTTAAACCTTTCCTGTGTATGACAGGACGACACACCACATGCACCGCTGCCCGCCTGATTCTAGTGCTAACATTAGCTTCCTTCTTCAGCTGACCTTGCAACTGATTAACTTCTAAAAATCTTGTGTAATATTTCTAAATAATAAATAATTACTAAATACTTCCCCAGTTCCACATGTTCCTGTGTCTCAGTCCTGTTTCTCCTCAATACATCCTGATATGTACGTGACACCCACTTTCAATCAACAACTACAAAATGTACAGCTTGCTTACAGCACAGAGGAACAATACAGATTGTACAGCTGTGAATGTCTGAGTTTTGGACAGATGTGCTGCACAGTAGTTTTAGTTTTTTCTACCTGAGTAGTGATAATGACAATAGGCTTTACTGTTTTATTCCTCAACTGCACAATAGATATAATATAATCAAGTACTTACAAAGCATTAAAATGTGCTCCACCTGAACCAGCCATATCACTAAAGTGCTGTTTACCTGCATGCTGGTCCAGTAATACAATTATATAACACTGATGGGGCTTATTCTGACAAATACTTTGGATGTTTTGACTCTGTTTTTGCTGATAATACTTTTGTACTTTTACCTGCAATTGAGTATTTGTTATACAGGAGAATCTCAACTTAACTTAATTGAGTGATTTTAATACATTTTCCAGTCCGCATGTCTTGCAAAACTGAAGAGGAACCTCTGTCTGGGAGTTACAGAGAAAGTCACAGAGTGCTCTGCTAAGTATGAGTTCAGTAAAACTAAAAGCTCGCTCTTTCTATAGCTAATTCTACCCTCTTGTAAAGCGAGATTAAATGGAAAATGCAGTTTTTATTTAGACAGCAGAGGGAGCTCAAAATACAGTGAGCATAAACTGAACTATGGTCAAGAGATTTACACAAAACCCCCAGTTATGATCAGTGTGAGTTAGTGTGCATCCAGCTGACTTCCTGCTACCCCCCCTACAGACACTATGCTTTTCAGAGAGACCCCATACCAGTCTGTTACAGCAAAACTGTCATCCTGACTGTGTTGTGACTTACAGTATGCAAAGTGATACTAGAATTTGTTTTTCAAAATGTGTTTGCCATGATGTTATGTGTTACGTGTCATATTATAGTGTCATGGTTCGGCTTGCTACAAGTCCTGTATGTGTTTGTACATTGTACTCAGCACACTCTGGAACTAAACTGGACCATTTGTACATAGAAGCTCAGAAATATGCCAACTCAGAGATTCAAAAGTCCTGAGTTAGAATGGATGTATTGACATAGACCAAAAATGACCTACTACCTTTTTGTCCACGTTTAACAACCAACAGAGCTCTGCTCAACTAGGTTTAGCAGCTGAAATTGAACACTGCACCCAAGACCGACGGAGGTTAGCTTAAGAAAGTCGATACAGTACAGAGGTGATTTACAGCGGCTCTCACTTCGATTCTGAATGAAGTGTATTTACACTGAGTTAACAAGGCAGTCTATCCTATCTCAGTTCAGTAAAAGAGAAACTTGAAATGAGGCTGTGTAAAGTTGAAATGTTCTGTTTGGTAAGGAAAATAGACTTTAGATCAATTAGCGTCTTGACATTTTGAGTGTTAATTTAGTTTATTTATTCAACTAAAATCTATGAGAATTTTTGAAACATTGCAACTGCCACTGACAACTGAAAAAAACCTTTATTATACAAATTAATGTTAGGAGTCGGGACTTGATGTTAGCATTGTAACTTCAGTAGACAGTTCATAAACATCTGTGACATCCCAACACTCTGGTTTCTTCATATTCTGTTGATAGAATGTTTGTTCATTTGTTGAAAGTTTTAAAACAACTTGAATATGCTTAGGAATTGAATGGTAAATAATTCATAGAATTTGCGAGATGCTATTTGTAAAATAGTACTAGAAAGAGGGGCTCAAACATTGTCTAGTGGGCAGTACAGCTAGGTTCAATGACCAGCACTGATCTTCATGTCCCAATGAACAAAACCAGCAAGGTTCTAAGTAGGAAGGCAGTGAGGGTCCACTCCTATCACTGGAAATATTACTGGATATTGGAAACATAGCTGTTGGTATGTCACTAACACCATAATGAAAGACTCCTCTTTAATTTTTTAAATCATAAAGAATTTCTGTGCTGGAGGGACATGAGCTGCACAGTCCCAGCACAACAGTGGGGTTAATCTGGGACAGTACAGATTAATGGTGACAAAGACACAGTCATTCATCCTCTGTTGGGAAATAGGAAATGAGAACACCCTAAAGACTGATGCTGTACACAGTCTAATGTGTTCTGAGATGAGAAAGAATCAGGGGAGTGTGTTACTGTTTGAATATGTCCAACTGTGCCCGGCCCTTTAGTGTCTGCAGACTCAGCGCAGAGATGGAAGTGAGTAGTGTTAGTGAGGGCCTGAGAGAGGGCTTCCTGCTCTCAGGCTGTTTACGGCGGATGTTTTTGATCCTGTTTTCCTCTGAGGTGTGGTCCGTTTTCCTCACACAGCAAAGACTGTCTACTATGAGCTGTTAGATTCCCAATCAGCTTACAAAGAAACAAGAGACATCTACTGTTACATCTTAATAGGTAGAATAACACTTACAAACCACATGTTTTTAGAACTGCTACGGTTCACTTCATTCACCCACACAATGTTAATGTCAAATTACATTTTCAGTCATAGAAGACAAAACAATAACAGAGTGACAATGCTTTTAGTAGTTGTGATTTACATTAAGATGCTAATTACACATAAACATGTTATTTTACCTGAGACTTACTGTCTGATGGGGTGTCTTTAGGTTGTTTTGTCCTTGTTGTTGACCTCCTTGATGGTTATTGGGATATTTGACAGTGAATTACAACAACTGGACTTGTTTAGGTTTCTTGCAGGTGTCAAACTGGAATGACCTTTGAACAGAGGAGGTGTGCTGGGATATTAATTATCAGCTACCTACAATGCAGTAATGAGTTCCCTCCCCAGACAGCATATAAACCATTCACACCTGAGCTCACCTAGCCTCAGCCACCCATATGGCTGGTTGGGTAAATGACCCACAAGTGTCCCTGACTCTGAAACTCAAAGTTCACATGTGTCCTTAGTGACTCAAGAAACGAAAGGACCTGCCTGTAAGAAAAGTTGATTTTTGAGTCTCACTCCCAACTCGTCAAAAAACTGCCACTTTGCAATGGTGGCTGACCTGTCCTGCTATCCAAAACTGTCACGTTTTGCAAAAGATGCTGTATAAGACCGCATTATAAGTGTGGATAAGTCAAAGCCATTGTAGAAGCACAAAAAAGTAGGATAATGCCCCAATAAATCAAATGAGAGCAAGTCAACAATGACCTGCCTCTGAAACGCTCCTACGAGGTCTGAGGCCGCGAGGAGGACGGAACGAACCACCTTGCAGATGCAGCGTCACACAGCCTGGCTGGCTGGAAGTGAGCTGTAGTTCTTGTTCCTTCACCTGTTAAAGCAGCTAGCAGGAAAAACAGCAGCAGCTACCAGCTTTTATCAAGAGCTGCTGTTATCTTGTTTCCATACCCATTTGGCAGTAACATCACACACCCTCCACCTGGCTTTAAGACAAGAGGAAGTTACAAATGACCTCCTGGTAGATGCAGGATACATTAATCATGTTGACATCACAGGGAAATCCCACAGAGACACACACTTTGGGCTGATCACTAAGGTGATCCCTGATAGAGAAACTGTGTCTGCAGAGGTAGACTGAGACACAGCCCAGTGTCAGTGTTTGTGTTTATGGGTGAGGACAATGGCGAGCAGGGTGGGGTCAGGACAGGATATGAAGTGTGTGTGTGGAGTGGGTTTGACTTAACAATGCATACACTGTTCATCAGGAGGAAGTCTCCAACGACTGCGAGTCCAAAAAAAGATCCTGAAACATTGTGGCTCAAAGGTCAGTGTGTGGGTGTGAAAGCATCCAGCCGACCGTCTCTTCCCTGCAGGCAGGTCCACAACAAAAACAGGGTCTGAACATGGCTAAGGTAAAAGGTCAGTCATGTGCTGTGGTGGGAGCCAAAGAAGGGCTGGGCCTGGAATTAAAAATGGACTTGAGAGACAGCCAAGTTTCCACATTCTGCGGCTGAATGTGAACGGAGGGTGTTTTCAGTAAAATAGAGCAGATGTCAAGGCAGGGGAACAACTGTTTAGTTCCATCACCTGCAATAACAGCAGAGGATCACCTCCCATCACTGTGTGACTCCCATCTGAATGTGTCCTCTGAGTGGGCCTAAAATTAGATATTAAGCCTGTCAGCACGTCTCTTTACAGTTTGTTCTGTGTTACATTTAGTCTCTGAGGGATGTTTGATGCTCCATGTGGCTGATTGGCTTTTTCTTGATTCATGTGAAAATATGTAATTCAGGATGTTTAAGGTGGCTCCTGCCTCACTGAAAAGTCAACTGGACTATTAAAGTGTCCTACTTTAGTTCAGTGGTAGTTGGCTACTGGACAATGATGATTTTGATGTCACAAAATCCTCTTTACATCTATAAATTGAGCACAGAGAATATCACATCAGGAGGGCATGCTGTTTTCAGTGAATTCATTTGTTAAAAGTATACCATGCCAGATTTTTTTAGGGCAGGGTGGATTGATCCCAAAGTATCTATACTGCCAACTATCGATCTAAGCATCAGCTGGATCAATATAAATATATTCATTTATGTCATATTTATATTCCATCGACAGGTAGAACTGTCTAAAACCATTCACCGTGCAGGCTGGACACACTGGATGCATGTGGAGCGCTGCTGCATAGCGTTTCCTTTTCATTCAGTGTCCATGTCAACAGGTTGGTGAAGTGTGTGAAGTGACACGCTGCGATCCATTATCTAGAGATCCGGAGTCTCGCTTATTTCTACCGAGACACACACTCAGTTCTCCACAAAGATCAACCTGAAAACGACCTGTAGTCAGTCATGCAGACATCATACCAGTATTCCATGACAGTTTTAATGCCTGTATGTGTAAAATATGTCACAGATATGAAGTGAATACACACAGCAGGTGAGGGGCAGTTTGTTTCCTGTGCACTCTCTTTCTTTCACTTTCCCTCCCTTCCTCTCTTTCTCTCTCGTATCAGAGCTGCGTGTCAATGTTTAGAAGTTGAACTATGAGGCGAAACTCTCGTCATGACAAGGAAAAAAACCCAAATACTTACAGGAACAGCTTTCAGGTAGATTCAAGTGTTATATGATATAGCCTCTTAATTTATCTCTTAAGGTGCACCAGATTTGAATGTTGTGTGTTTTCTCATGCCATTTAAATGCCATCATGTTTTAATCTTAGCCCCACAGAGTGTGTTGGGAGGATGAGACTCATGACCTCAGTATATCTAAAATCTTGGTTACGCCCCTGCTGCTGCCATTAGTGTTGGTAACAGTAAGAGTTACAGGTTTAAATGTGAGCGGTAAACATTAAATGAAACAAAAGACAAAGGAAACTCAAGCCAAGCCAGATAATACTTGTTTTGCACATCCAAAATCTTGAGGCATAATTAGATAAAAGTGCTGTTACATTGCATTTTGTCTTTCTTTTGAAGTGTTTGCAAGGTTCACTGTGTCTGAGCCTCAGCACTGTCATTTAATCAGCCATCAATAATGTACACAGGATCAGTTTGCTCCTCTCAGGTTACTACAACAAACCTGGAAACCTAATGTGCTATCCTGCTTGACAAACAGGAAGGACATCCAGCTCATGCAGTGCTAAACTTGGGAGTTTAAGATAAAACTGACATTACAATACAGCACAGCTACAGTACAGCTGGCACCCAGACCAGGTTAGCATGACTGTGTGTATGACAATCAGAATTACCCCTCCGGCCTCGTCTCGTCTGCAAGCAGCCTTCTCCTCCTCAGAGATGGGTGTCGTCAGCGTTGCGGGGATGGGAGCTGCCCTGGGGAAAAGGATCGGCAAGTGTTTCCCTCCTGAAGCAGGAAATGGGCGAAACCTTGCCTGAAATTATGACTCCAGCATTTTGTCGTGTGAAGGAAGCCACTCCTGATAGCACAGGCTATAGGTTTCCTGTTGTGGGCCAAGAACCGTTGAGAGGCTTCCCAGCTTTGTATCATGCCATGAAAAGGCTAAAGAGCTGAAATTACAAGCGGTTAACTGTTTGATACTGTTTCATTGTTAGATTATTGCCACTGTAACACAGTAACTACATGCAGGAAGGAATTAACTGCAATTCAAGCTCCACTTTTATCTTATTCTTCTAGTTGTAATTTCAATTCTTTGACGAGATTGTTAGCAGTTTCATCTCAGTCCAGACTAATTTAGCATTCATGCAGCATTTTCCATCTTCTTATTGCATAATAGTTTTAACATCTGAATGAAGGAAATGGTAAGACTTGCAAGATGGTTTAACATTTCATTGGTATTAATATAACACTGAAGAAAGGAAAACATCATTGTATTTGTAGGATTCCATTTTTTCCACATACAAGCTCAACTACACAAATCTATTTGAGGAGGACCATTAGATGCCTTTGAAGGCTCTGGAAAGTCTCAAACCAAAGGGATGTTGGTTATAATGGAATTACCTCTTTGTTAATGCACAGTTTGTTCTTATTTGATTTATGGAAATGTGTGTTGTTTGAATCAATACGTACCTCCATTTTATCAGTCATCCTAAATACTCACTATGTGGTCACATGGTGCCCGGACACCTTCCATAACTGAACCACAATCATAGTGAGCAGGACGAGCACATTACTGAGTGAAAACCTGAGAGAGACTTCAGACACAGTCCTGGACTTCACATTTTTTCATTTTCATAATTGCAGGATACAGCCTTACTCTGAAGTGTGTTTCTATGAGTATATGTGTTTTATACCTGTATTAACATCTTGTATTTAGTGAGGCTCTCACCAATGAGAGAACAAAGAGCAGTTTAAGGTTTACTCTCATCTCTCTCTCTGTCACTGTCTCTGTTTCTCTTCCTCCGTCAGCGTCCTCTTCCTCAGCTAGCACAGCTTACTTGTAGCTTCTTGTAGCTTATAGCAGTTAGAGGTTCCTTTTTCCAGAAACTGTAAATATCAGACAGGTGAAGATCAAAATCCCTGACAGTCTGTGCTGTCACCTGATATCTTGCTGTAAAGCGTTGTCCACAGAACACACTGCCTGCTTGTTTGTGGCATGCCGGCAGCACTGCTGCTGCAGCTCGCCCTGCTGTCCTCACTGTTCACATGGAGTTTGTCTTTGATAATCATCAATAAATATGATGACCTGAATTTCCTTTACCCTGCTGAAAGAGCGAGAAAGCCCGAGGGGGAAAGAAAGTGCACAGGAGAAACTACTGCCCTTCACCTGTTGTGTGTTTCCTACATGTCTGTGACATATTCTACACATACAGACATTATAACTGTAGTGAAACTCTTATATGATGTCCATATGAATGTCTACATGTCATTGTCAGGTCTATTTAGCAAAGAACCGCATGCGTCATTGTAAAAATAGATGAGACTCCAAATCTCTGGATGAAGAGACGACACATGCTTCGTCTCTACGTCTCATGCATCATGTGTCCGGTCTGTTCCTCACTGTGATGCTACCTGCTCTCTAATGTTACAGCGTGCAGAAGTAGGGCGGCTGCAACAGAGACATTCACCCTTTTTCAAGTCAATGTCACATTAAAATGGTTCTTTTAAGGTCAAATAACTTACATAATGTTTCAATAACCTTAGTATTATTTCTGATAATACCAGTCAGGTTGACCATCTTCACCTTCCTTCCTTTTCATGAAACCAGAACTGAGGCGATGTGGTGCACAGATGAAGGACTTTTGAAAAGAAATAATTACATTTAACTCAGTGTTATTACGATATTTCTCCTATTCAAGACCTTTTCTTTTTGTTTGATATGATGCAATATGATTGCAGTCTGATTGTTGTTATCTGGTGAGTTGTATTCCTTATTTTAGTTTTACTTTTATGTATTTTCTTGTATCCTTTTTGGGAAGAAGCCCACTGTGTGTCGATCTCCACTGTCAAGTCTATAGATACATTTAGTAAACTGAGCAGAATTACTGATTAAATAGTCAGTGTTAAATCTTGAGATCAGTCACAGCCAAAGTGGAGCCACTTGTTTAGGTCGTTTCTCAGTGACAAGACTGTGTGCAAACTAAATTCCTAACAACACCTAGAATGCTAAACTTGGCAGACACTATCCAGAGTCATATCAGGGTTACCTGACCTGTGTTATTAAAGGGTTCAGCTCAGATCCAACTTACAATGCTGCATGAAGGACATCACTATATAACACATTTCATTAAAAGAGGATTTAGGTTCTTGGTTCTTACAACAACCCAGACCTTAGGACGGCTTTACTCCAGAAGTTAGAGTTTGACCTGGGTTGACCTGGAGAGGGCAGGGCAGGAGAACACAGGACGCTGCTCTGTGTACTGGGATGTGTGGGCAAGACCAAAGCTGAGATAAGAGGTAGTGACGGGGAAGATTCACATTTGCACGACACGCATGTTTTTCAATCACAAGACAACTTGCAGTAAGATGCTGTTTGCTTACAGAGATGGCTGTATGAGGGTTGACACTGTGCACTGAGCACTGAAAGTGTTAACACTACACTTTAACACTGGGTTTAAATGACTAGATAATTCTGTGTTCCAGTCGTATTTACAACTTGGAAGTGAACAGTATGTACATGTCCAAAACTGGTTAAGAATGCAGAATGCACACAGCACTGGACCTTTACTCAAGTTACTTTTGGAGCATTACTACAGTGCTGTGGGAAATATACCCAGCTTCACCATTATTTGTTTACCTCAACCCTGACAACTGAAATGGAGTATTCTGGCCTGTTAGAAAAATAATCTGAGGTTTTGAGAAATACATTATAATATTAAAATGTGTGATATTCTGAGAGAAGTGGTCATTTTTGGAGACAAAAAGTTGATTGGAATATATGTGCATATTTTCATATCAATTCTAATTTCTTTAATGTTACTATAGGAGTAGAGTTGTGCACAGAGAACAACCTGAACAACCATCAGTTATAGGAAACGGGAGGCTAAATTCCTGTGCCAAGTTCTAGTTCACTTTTACATGAGGAGCAATAATAAGCATTCTTACTGGAATCATCACAAACTGGCATGGTTCATCACGGCCCAGGACACGGTCTTCTCCATGTTGTATCACTTCCATGCCACTGTACAAGTTAGGTGTATGACAGGCTACAGAGCAGGTGCCACAAAACCCCTCTGCTTTGTTTTGATGGATACACATTTATAAAAGCAAAACCACTGAAAAGACTGTATTTTCATTTTTGGGAAAACGTATCCTTCCACTTATCCTGCCTCTGACTCAGCTGTTTCAAGGTTTCAGCGCCTCCCTGACTTTAGAACACAGCCCTCAGGCTTTGCCATCTTTGCTAGTCCAGTGCGCCCCATCTCCTTCAGATGGAGTTAGCTGAACTTCAAGGCATTAGTGGCCTGAGAGCAAAGTTCCAGGATGCTGCAATTTAGGACTTTTACCATCAACTGCCTCCTGCTTTGATGCCACAGCTCCGACATTCTCGTGTCCTGTCCATGTTCGGGAGCACCTACCTGTGCCAACAGATGTTTTCAATCATGAATCTGAAGACCAAGCACAGATCACGCATCACCGATTACAACCTCCATGCTGTTTTGCGGATTGCTACAGCACAAGACCTAAAGACGGACTTTAACAGACTGATGATGGGAAAATGGTGTCAGACATCCGTCCAGAAAACACATAGGTAAGCTTTTTTAAAAACCTGAATTAAGAATATAATAAAATGTATTTCAACCAAAATAACTTGAGTGTAATATGTGTGCAATTTAATGGTTATACTTGCATTTATTAGGTGTTTGTTGTTATTTTCAGAGCATGATGGTTGACGAGGATGAGGATGGGTTGTGATATGGAGTCTGAGGCTGAGAAAGGATCCACTTGCAGTGTTCAAGGCCAAGCAGCATCGCCTCATCAACTTCACCCAGAACTTGACCAATATAGATGTGAACTGCTAATGGACTGTTAAATACATATACTAGTTGTATATCTAGCAATGAATTCAGTGTGTTTACAGGTGTATGTGTTCAAATGTTTACTGTAATTAAAACCTTCTCTCATTAGTTGGAAGTCTGCCCTCTGCAAGGCTGTCTGCAGCTATTTATTTTTCTAAAATATCCCACATGTTTTAGCAGCTCAGAATTATTTGTTGTACCACAGTTCTGCCCCACTCAACTGTGACAAAAAGGCTTTGAACAAAGTTGATGTAATAACTTGTCTTTGATCATATTTGTCTTTGTTATTCACTTGAAAAGTTTGATCTATGATTGATGGAGTAATGTGGGTTTCCTAACCTGATAAATTGCAACAGTAAAGACGGCGGCGCGATTTGTTCGCTGCAAGCCCCTGAGAGCAAAAACAGTGCTGTTTATGTGTCTTTAAATCGTATTATGTGTCTAAAACGTTTCAACTGCACTCAAGAGGCCACTAAACTGCGAGACACAGATGCAGGACTGTGTGTTTACATCAACATGGACTGGCGCAAAATCTCTGTCCTTGTCTCCAAGTCATGTTCATCGCTGGTGGAATATGCGGTTATGAGATGTAGACCCTTTTATTTACCAAGAGAGTTTTCCTCCCTGCACATTGTAGCTGTTTGCTGTTTGCATTCCTCCCAGTGCTAATGCTAAGGAAGCACTAGCCACACTGTACATCAGTGATCTTCAAAACAAACACCTAGAGGGACTGATTATTGTCGCCAGAGATTTCAACTATGCAAATCTCAAAACTGTGCTTCCCTAAATTCCATCAACGTGGATTTTGCAACGAGAGGGGCGAACATGCTGGACCTTGTTTACACCACCATACCTGGTGTGCATACCAGGTCAAACAGTGAAGGCCTGGCTGGAAGGAGCCATCTCTGCCTTCCAGGACTGTTTTGAGAGCACTGACTGGCAAATGTTTAGGGCAGCAACCACCAAAAGCTCAACTGACCTGGAGGAGTACACAGCATCAGTTACTGTCTTCATCAGCAGGTGCATTGATGACGTCACTATCATCAAGACCATCGCCATGCGCTCAAACCAGAAGCAATGGATGACTGCAGAGGTATGTGCACTGCTGAGAGCCAGATAACACATCCCTCTGCAACTGGATCCTGGACTTTCTGACAGGGAAACCCCAGACAGTCCGGAACGGAATAACACCCGCAGCACCACCACACTGGACACAGGGGCACCTCAAGGCTGTGTGCTCAGTCCACTGCTGTTCACACTCTTGACCCACGCCTGCACGGCACTACACCACTCAAACCACATCATCACGTTGGCCAACGATACTACTGTGGTGGGTCTCAGTGACAAGAACGACGAGTCATCATACAGAGAGGAGGTGGAACAACTGATAACCTGGTGCAAAGTCAACAACCTGTCCCTGAATATAGACAAAACCAAAGAGATGGTTGTTGACTTCCGGAGAACACAGAAGGACCACGAGCCACTGGACATCCAAGGCAATGTGAAAAACACCATATTCCTCGGTGTCCACCTGGCGGAGAACATAACCTGGTCCCTAAACACCGGCTCCACCGTGGAGAAAGCCCAGCAGCGTCTCCACCCCCCATTCTCACCACTTTCTACAGAGGGACTATAGAGAGCCTCCCGGGTAGCTGCATCACCACCTGGTTTGGAAACTGCACCCAACTGGACCGCAAGAACCTGCAGCGAGTGGTGAGGAAGGCTGAAAAGATCATCGGAGTCACTCTGTCCTCCATCTCAGACATTTACACCACACGCTGCATCCGTAAGGCAACCAGCACTGTGGAGGACCCCACCCACCCCTCACATAGACTGTTCTCCCCCCTTTCGGTCTGTCACTACCAGACTACAAAACAGCTTCTTCCCCCCGGCCATACGACCTCCACGCTCAGGGACTGATCTGTTTTTGTATTTGTCTGATGCACTATTGCACCTCATGTAAAAATTAATAATAATCACACACAGTCACTTTACAAGTATTTTTGCGCTATACTAAGCAGTTACATGTTGCATTTTGGTATTGTTGTTGTTGTTGTTCTATGTTGTTGTTGTTTGTTTGCACTGAAGCTTCTTGGCTACAGTACAATGAAACATTATTTCATTGTACTGTGTGTATATGGCTGGAATGACAATAAACCCTCTTGAATCTTGAATCTTGAAATTAAAGGGATTAGTTATAATATCAAAGTAATGTGCTTTCATATTTTTACATTTATGTAAATGCTTATTCAATATTTGTGCACTTAATGTGTACGACACCATAATGTTGATGTGGCCCGGGTGAAAATGAGTTTGACCTCCCTGGACCAGAACATGCATTCAGTTGTGAACTCCTGAACTGTCGACTGGAACATAAATGAACCTTGAGAAGTTTAGGGAAGCAGAGCACTGCACTTTATCGTAGGAGGTGAAGTTTACATTTGTGTGGGCAATACGCCATACAATGAGGACATGTATGCGTGATCAGTTCACTCTCTTACCTCAGATAAAAAGTATTGCACACCTGCTTCCCTGGATTTTGTGTCATTCACAGACCCAACGTATGTCTGTCAGATGGTTCAGTGTTCTGCAGTGCAGTGCACATGGATAAACTGTTCAGAGATTACAGGACAGAACTTCCCCACCTACAAATGTTTACACTTCTGTTTTTGTACAGATTCAACATTAAAAGACAGATACACATTAGTGAGCTTCAGAGGTCTCTCCCTCGAGTCTTTAGGCTATGCTAGGCTAACCACGCCCTGTCTCCACTTCTGTAGAAACCTGGCAGACTAATATTGATCTCTCACTGGTGTAAAGAAAACAAGTTAGCATATTTTCCAAAATATTGAACTATTAATTTGTTAAAATGCTGCATTTCAGTTAGGTGTTTAAATTCCAAGGTCCTGCTGTTGGTCTATAAACAATGGTTGTTTCTCTATGTAAGTGCCCCTCCTGGCCATGACAGTGTCGCAGTGAGACAGCATGGTTCAGCCATCATCCCAAGTCTTATTTACACCTACGAGTTGGCTGCTGTGACATGTCAAAATGTGCTCTATGAAAAAGGCCTGACACAACCTGAGGTCTATGACATGACCTGAGGATGTAAATATAACCCATACAGCCTAATTGAGCACATGCTGCTGGACTAACAGCCATTCTTATTCAGTCTAATACATGTCTGATATGCAGTGAATGACATGCAGATGAGAACTACCTGAAACACAAAGCTGCAAACAAAACCGACCGTCTGATCTAAAGGTCAGTTACAGGGAAAATCAGGCAGGGTGTGACACCACTCTGATCTATATTTCCTCTTCTACAGGGAGGTCAAAGGTCAGGTCAGCCACAGAGTGACTGCCTGGAGCTGGTCTGGACTCAACAACACTTCAGCCCAGGTCTAGGTGAGACATGTACGCACTAAAGCACATAACTGTAATTTCTCATCTTGGAACCACTCAGATTTCCTTTGATTGATTAATCAGTTGAATAATAGTCTTTAGACTTTAGACTTTTATTCATCCCACATCAGGGAAATTCACTGAATTTAGTCTCAATTTACACATCAGGGAAATGTATTTAATTTAGTCTCAGAATGTAGTAAATAAAAATGACTAAGTTGCTTAATTAACTACAATTATTTAAGTATAGGTGAACCCAAAAATGAAAATAATTGCATTTTATATTTTATAATTTACAAATCTACATCTCAGAGATTTATATGTCATACTTTTACTCCACTTCCTTAATGTGACAGCTATGGTCAATAAAACCTATATTACCCTATTAAATATGTTGTTGAACATAAAATCAGATCCAATGAAATCCAAAGTTGTTGACATTAGCTGCACCCCAACCTGCTGTTGCTACACAGAAACAGATTGGAAAATTAACAAAATGATTTATTTAGCGATACGTGTGTCCCTGTTTTTCCATTTCTTTCATTCTACACATTTAGCAGCAGAACAAGACTGAACTTTCCATCATCAAACACTTAACTGAAATGATTAAATGACAAAAAAGTGTTCATATTTACAATCCTCTCTTTCCTCTATCTAGCCAAGCAGATAGTTCTGGGTTTTTTAGTCGAGGTTCTGAGATGTCTCCACATGAAAATAATGGTAATTCAGCTGACAGCATGTTGTGAGTATTACATAGAGACACTGTTTCTGAAAAGTGCAAATATCCCGAGATCCTGATAGGTGATTACATTGTTTGATTAGGTTAACAACTGAGGCTCACAAGTTTGAAAATATTATATTCTAATACTCATGAGAACTGAAGAAGCCTCTCTCATTAGAGGAAACATGTTTTTTACTGAATCATTAGTTATATCTTTAAAAAAACATGTATGCAGGGTGCCATATTAGAATGTGGTATTTTAAATGCATTTTTTAATGCTAGAAATACCGCAAAGTTAATTTAACCTCCATTTTCGGGGTGGATGCAGAAGTCTCATGGACAGATATCACCTGAGCTGACAGACATGTGGTTTTTGTCACTTTTTGTCTGAATAGATCATTTAACCAATTATAAATTTGACATTTTAAAGCACATTAGCCCCAAAACAGCATGTCAGAAACAACATTTTTAATAGTTGAAATAAATACTCCATTACATGCACGATCAAAACACTTTAAAATACTATGGGAAGTCTGGTAAATAGTGTAAAACCTATGGCACACACTCACAGCAGCTTTTACCAAATAAGAATTCACACATTGAAAAAAAACAAGCATTGAGACACTCAGATCACTCTTTCCAATCTCACAAAGCACATGTCAGCCAACCATAGGTTCACACAGCGAGGCTACATCCATCATCAAGGCTGGTGTTTTCACCGGAGCTGAAAACTGAGGTAAACTTTTCAGGTTTGAAGGCTGCTGCCTGCTGGTGAGAGCGGCTGTCAGCTGAGCCCGGGTCAGTTTCTGACAAGGTCTGAGTCACATCCAGCGCGACACTAAACCCTGCAGTGGTTGTTTTAGTGCTCCTCTTCAACCACACGAACAGACCCACAGACAGCCTTCTTCTGATGTTACTCTGACTCTACACCTGATGAACAGGGACAACCCAGGTGAGTCTCTTTGGTACGTCAGAATAGGACAGAGGCGACCGGAGCTCATGTCGCCTCTTCCTAAACTAATTCACAGAATGAGAGTTGACTGGCGGCAGAGTCCTTGGAGAGGAGCGTTCTCTGAGTGCCTGAGTGAGCAGAGTGCAGCCGTCTGACACGGCACACGCTGAGTTACGCAGGCGCTCGCGGTAGTCTGCCATTTTGGAGCTACTCTCAGGATGCTGTGCGACATCCCTGAGGCCCTGAGTGAGGAGGACACAGGCTGAAACCACACTCATGGCCCCCCCTAACACTGCAGTCTGTACCCCCTTCCCTTCAGTGGAGATACTTGCAGCTCTTCCAAGGAACTGGGGCTCTGTGGCGAACCCGACCAGGGCGCTGACAGCCTGGACCAGAGCAGCACTGAAGAGGACGCAGCGGTTCCGGGTCAGCTCGCTGGGCTGGGTTTTCACCTCTTTGACACATGCCAGGAAGGCTGTGCCGCTCGTGCTCATGCTCTTGACGCTCAGTTTGAATTGCTCTTTTGCAAAGCGATCCCTGGACCTCTCGCTAGCCAGTGACGAGATGTCTGTCAGATTCTTGAGGTTGGTGGAGATGTTCTGAGAGAGCTCGAGGAGGAGCTGTGGAGTGAGGTCTGGCAAGGGCGTGACTCGGAGGAGGCCGCAGCTCTGCTCCACTTCGTGCCGGCAGCGGGTCACCTTGTAGCGGTCCACCAGACCCGGCAGGCAGGGCTGCGAGCCGGGGGTCTCCACGGCTGCTAAGTACGCAGCGTGGGCTGAGCACTCCGTCAAAGACACCACCAAGTCTGCCATCTCCAGGAGGCGGTCCCCCACCTCTGTGAAGCGGCCCATGTTGAGCTGGCTCTGAATGTCGTGGGTGAGAATGGAGAGCTCTTTAGTCCTGGCGATGACCGTGTCGCGGCACTGGTCGAAGGTGTCGGCCACTGCCACGCCCTCAGAGGTCATGACCGGCCTGGTCTCGCTGGACAGCAGGAGGAGGTCGGCCACCAGCTGCATCTTGCCCTTACATGTGTCACAGACGGAGGAGAGACGCTTCCTCTGCTGCAAACTGCCAGTGGGTGTGCTGGTTGATCCCTCGCTAGCTGATTTGCCAGAACCACCACTAGCCATAATAAGGAGGGAAGTGGGGGAGAGAGGGTCAAACTGCTCTTCTGGAGGGGTTCACTTATCTAGATTTTCCTGCTGCTGCACACTGCATTGTACTGTTTAAGACATGTCTAAATTCCCATGAAGCCTCAGCTCACTGCTTTTTTACAAACGTGTTTAAATAACAACTGGCCACACAGTCTTCTTTAAATTCCTTCAGAGAATAGGAAATCAGCTGTACATTATATGTTGACACACAGGACATGTATTCTCAATGTAAACATGTAGAAAGAGCAAAACTCAATTACTGCATTTACTTGTGTTTGAATGACATCCCCATCATCAATGTATGTGTCTCTAAAGTATATCAAAATAAAAGTGGAAACTATGATCTGGCATATTCCCAGTTATTGGCCTTGGTTATTAGTGATTTTACAATGACAACACAACTTCTGCGTAATCAGTGTACTAAGCTACAGGCTCTTATCTTGACATGTTAATTTAAATGCCCTGAACACCATAATCCAAAAAGTCAATATTCTCATTGTAGTCCCAGAAGAATTCACAGGTTGTTGAGTTAGAAAAAATTAAAAATAAAAAAAAATCACACACACAAACTGCAGTGCCACCAAGGTGCCTTCTAAAAGGCAAAGTGCAGACTGAGAATTATAAAAAATAATGTCAAAATCTCCTTATCTTTGCAATCAGGACCACATTCCCAATTGGAATTACATGTGCTGAACTGCCTCTGTACTATTTTATGACGTTAGATGCCTTTTTTTCTTGGGGTCTTTTTACGACTACGTTCAACAGGATGTCATTTTGTGTCCACTCGCATCACAGCAAGTAGCCTGAAACAGCACCGACATCTCGTCCAACGTGTTCCCGAGGAGTGTGACCGGCCTGGTGGACTCATGCTGGTAACAAACAGGGCACCACCCGGGCAGCTCTTCTGGACAGCGGGAAGACTTGTGTTTCCCTCCAGCACCATCGTTTCATGAGTCCTCCCAAGTAAAATCCACCGAGAAGCCGACTCTTCCCTCAGCACAACCCCCTCAATCCACTTTCAACCTCTTCTTCTTCAGACACAGCCCTGGGTGAGAAGCTAGCAGTTGCTCCGGTCGCTGCGACTCCATATGCATCGTCCGCCTGTCCGCCCTCCAGCTCCTCCGCGTCTTAACTCGGGACCAGAGACCGTGAAGCCCCGCACAGCCTCCGTGGGGACCCGCCGCTCACATCCATACCAGTCGGTCCTCTGGGCGAGTTAAAGTCACTTGTCTGGGCAGGTTGTCGGCCACGAAGCCTGATCGTAGCTGAAGTAGTGTCCGTTATTCCCACAGATTCAAAGCCGAGCTGCGCGCTCCCGCTGCAGGACTATGAGGAAGCGGGGAGGGTGTGGTCGCTGAGCGGCGGCTGGACTCGGCGAAGTTGTAGCAACGGAACAACACACGTAGCCCACCGCTAAAGTTAGCTTCTCCATCAGCTTCCCACCATGTCTGTCAGCTGGCTGTTGTCTCACGTTCACGACGACGCTGGGGAAGATTCCAGTAGGACGGCGGCTACACAGCTCCGGGGAGTTTTAGGACTGCTTCACTTTGAGGACGGGCTGCTGGGCTGCCATGAGACAATCTGCCGCGTCAAGTGACGGAGGGCCCGGCCAGACAGCGAGGCCGGAACCGCGCCTGTCAAAATAAAAGCCGAGCTGGAGTCATGCACAGGCCCACAGTTCTTCTGTGTTTTCTCTGAGAGTCTGGCGGCTTTAGGAGATTCTACATTAACACACATAGGAGAGTATCAAACTATGATAAAGGAGACAGATAGATGGCATCAAACCATTTACAGCATGTTTGAATCTCTATCTCAATTTCAATCATACTTCCTTTACAACTTTAAATGAATGACTCAGCATCCAAACATGAGTTTAACTCCGAGAGACGCCTAAAACAGCAGACTGGTTAGGAAATAAATGAATTATGTAAAATATAACACATTCTCGTTTTCCAAAAGGTTTTGAACATTCAAGTGCAGAATATAGAGTGGTGTAGGGGTGATTTTTGTAGGTTAACCCTTAAATTGGCATGGCCCTGGTTCCCTCGACAAAAAGGGATTTTTGTATTAGATTTTTGAATATTTCAGAAATTAATCTCTGTGTCAAAAACAAGGTTATGATACCTCCAGTTCATCAGGATAATCTTCACAGAAGAACACCACTGTGTTATTTTTGAAGTGTAAATTAAATGTTACACATTAAATTAAATGTAGCAGTAAGAAGCTAATGTTAGCCTACAAACAGACGACATCACGGTCACATGACTGAAACGTCACCACCACTAAGAGTCTTACTGCACAATTACTATCCAGGTTTTCTATAAACTCTCCGTGTTCACTGTGAGGACGTTTAATGTCCCCGACAACCTCTGTAGTCTCATTCAGACACTCGTGAGCAACCGCCTTTTTATCACATGGAAGAGCCTGATAATAAAGCTCTGGGTCATTTAATGATGCATTTTATGTCATAGAACAAAACAAAACGAGTTTTAGGACTACAGACTACACCACTCTATAATATGCTGAGGGAAGTGGGGACTTGGACTCCTTCACTGTTAAAGAAATATAAGAACCCATCTATTCTAATTCTATTATGTACAATTAAATATGTCAGTAAATGGCCTGCAATAAAAGGTTATATATATTATATTATGTTGTGTTATGTGATGTTATGTTATATTTATTATATTATATTATATTATATTATATTATATTATATTATATTATATTATATTGTATTGATGTATTAACAAGTAGTGAGCATGTTATTATTGTGGCTGGTTGATATAAGACATTGAAAAGAACCATTATTTTGTCTCCCCTTCATTCTACGATGATTTGATATTTTTATGACATTTCTCTGAGGTTATTATTAACTGTGGATGGTGGTTAATAATGTTGGGCAGCTGTGGATCAGGAGTAGAGCCAGCGTCTTGTTATCAGAAGGTCACTGATCAGATTCCTCTGGTCTGCATGTCAAAGTGTCCTCGTGTAAGATAATGAACCCATGAACTGCTCCTGATGTGTTGGTCAGCAGCTTGCATGGCAGCCACCGCCACTATGATATATGTGCCTTTATTTATATACATACAGTATGTCTGTTTTTGTGAAGCACTTTGGTGCAAAACATGTTTGCTTTTAAAGTGCTATGTAATAGAAATAAACTTGAAACTTTACCGGATCAACTATTTCTCATTAGTGTTCACATTCTTTCAGGATATGTATTTAAAATGTGTAAGGTTACATCACTCATTGTAGCGTTTTTATGTGTTGCTTTGTGAGGAAACAGCAGTGACATTTTCTAAATGTAAAAAATCGTGGCAGACTTGCTGTTGGCTCTTAACTGTATTAAATGGCACACAATTGAGTAAAATATATATGTACTGGTCGGTTCATCACTGCTCCATAACCGAACACTGTGCTGTGTCTCATGGGCAGTGAAATGTGAAACCTGTATCTGTTGAGAATAATGATGTCAGAGACGTCATCCAGTCACCAGACACAGATGTGGATGATATGAGCTAAGAATAAAGGAAACCAGTCCAGTTTTAGTATGGCTCTATGGTTGTGTGTAGTGGAGCACGGTGGGAGAATGAGTCAGTGTGGAAGACAACATGTTGTGTTTTCTTTAAATTCTTTAAACAAGGATGCTGACGCCAAAATATCACTGGACACTAACACAATGTGTCAGCAGGAAGAGATGTTTTCATAATGCTCTTGTGCATTTTACAGGATTGTCAACTTATTGAAGTCTGCAAAACGAATACAGTTACTGTGAATCGTTGTGTCAAGGTCCTGAATTTAGTTCATTTGTTCTGAATGGAATGAATGAGCAGACTCATAGGTTTGTAGTAAAGACATTATCTTTGTTTTACATGTTAGGAGATGACGTGAAGGCATTCACCACTTTTATATATTAGGGTGAATGGACTAATTCACATTTAAACAGAGATATTTTACTTAACTTGTAGCTTCTGGTGAACATTACAGGAATGTGTTCTGGTATACTGGGTGTAAATCATTGAATATCTTGTGTTTCTTTAAAGAATCACAGATTCTATAGTTTGTACATAGAGAATGGTGAAACTCAGGTATTTTGCGTGGTATCAAATCCCCTTTTCTTGTTGGTATGAGGCTATGACGAACACACTGAGTGAATGTGAGGGCTGTTGTACTGTCAGTGGGGCTTGCAGCTGCACAGGGCACAGTGCCATTGGGTGGAGTCGGCCAGAAAGGAAACAGCTCCACAGTTTGTCAGCTAGGCTGATCTCTGATCTGCACGACCCTGCGCTCTGGTGACCTTCTCACACTGCTTTCTAACCGTCTCAATAATACAGCCACATTTTTTTACTTTAACCTTTATTTTATAGTCCACCGTGTTTCCTGCCTCTGAACTTCCTCCCTCACCCTTACTAATGGACATATTTCTATTATTGTGCACATTAAAGTGCAAAAAAGTGCTATTAAGCAAAAAAGCACCTTTCTACAAAACTAAAGACCTGGTAAATTCCTCTGATCCTACCAACAAGTTTAAGTATCCAAAGCCTGATGACACTCTCTCTGTGCCACAGAGCTCCACTGTTGTCCAAAAACTAATAATTATATGCAGACTCACCTACTCTAGAGCAGCTTCATCTCCAGGCTCCTCAATTCATCATCAACAATTAGGTTTAATGTGATAAAGCTGGATTCAAAGGACTCAAGTTGAATTTTTTTGAAATGACAATACATTTACAATACAATACAATACAATTATACTGCCGTATATGACACTGTGTACCTGTGAAACACATCAGACAGACTGGAGCTGTTACATGTGTGAGTTTTTGCATCAGAGAGCACAACGATCACTATGTTCATTGAGATCATTAGAAATGTTTTTATCTGAGAGGTGTGTTTAAAACGTTCACAATCAGCATAATATGCACTTTGTAAACTCTGTTTTTTAAAGTTGCTATGTGTGCTATTAGTACAACATCAGGAGGATAATATAAGCAGTTGTTCAGCAGAAGGAGAGCAGGATGTTACAATGAATTCATTCTGGCTTTATTTTGAAATTCCCTCGTGTGGTGTTCGTGCTACCGGTCGGCGTTTTACTGCTCTGACACGCCCCTCCTGTCTCGTGACCGGCATACTCCGGAGCCAATCAGAACGCTCCATCTGTAAGCATGGCGTCCGACTTCAGGTGGAGATGTGCGGTGCTCCTGCTCTCCACGTATTTGCTTTGCGTTTTAGCGGCTGAAAGCAAAGATAAGCCCAAGAAAAAGAAGGATATCCGAGACTACAATGACGCAGACATGGCACGGCTCCTGGAACAGTGGGAGGTGCGTTCACGGGTTGTTCTCAGTCAGTCAGCGGTCAGACTTTAGCTAGCTACTAGCCTAGCCGTTAGCAAGTAAGTACTGTTAGCTAACAACACATCATCAGTAACATGAGCCTCTCAGACTGCTAACAGCGATATCTCATCGACAGTCAGTAGTTTGTTGAAATGAGTGTGTATCGTTAGACCTGCAGTGTTAATGTTCGGTGTGTGTTAGATAACAACCACTCTATAAAACACTCTGCTACAAGTACTGCACTGCTAATGTCCCACAGGTGAAAGAACAGAAGAACCATCAGTGACAGGCAGCTAGCCACTGTACTGAAGTCAGTTTTATAACTAATACATTAAAGTAGAAGTACGTTTTTAATAGATATTCAAATTATGTCAACATGTTTCTAATCGAGTTAACTTTGAAACTCTTCCCACTCTACTGAACTCGAGCACCACAACAGTGCTGATACTAGTGACTCAGCAGGCAGAGCGGGTTGTCTACTGATTACAAGGTTGGCAGTTTGAAACCCACCACTTCCTGTCCACATGTCGAGGGTGTCCTTGAATCAGACACTGATCCCCAGGGCAGTGCATTTCTGACTGCCTCTCCCAAGTCTGGATGAAGGGGAGCATCAGGAAGGCCATATAACGGGTCTATAACAGGCCTATGGTGAAGCTTGTGGGTCAAATGAAGAATTATTGTGTTATAATGAAGTTTTCAGTGAATGAGTAAGTTTACTTACATGTTTGGTTGTAAGAAGTCATTTGCGTTTTGAGCTGTTTGCTGTTCCAGAGCTGGTGTGAAGCAATCTGAAAACCCTGCACTGGGAATTAAATGTAGCCACTCATTTCAGAAAAGTGAGCAGGTAATGAATATATGCAGGTAGATGTGATGACGGTTGGCACAGTGTGGTAAAGTCAATTGGCTCTGAAATGTCATGAGGAAGTAAGTACTTAAGCCAGTGTCATGATAAGTATTGAGACGGTACATTGTCAAAAAAATAATTCCAATAATCTGATGATGTGTTGTCGATTTTCAGACAAGAAAACAAAACAGTCATAACAATAAATGAACGAGAGCCTTCAGCTCTGTTAACACAAACTGACCTTAAACACATATTAGACATTTGACACAGGGATAAAGAGTCATTCAGTCCTTACCAGGCAGTAACTGGCAGTCCACGTTTTGTCTCTTTTTCACTGCCACTGATATGAAACAAAGTTGACATACCGGTTCGTTGAGTCCAGTTTCAAAACAACAAGTCGATGACATCATTATCGTGACAGGCCTGAGGACCATGAAACAGTAATACAAGTATCTTAAATTGCACTCAAGTACACCACTTGAGTGAATACATTTTCATCGTTGTATTCCACTACTGGATTGTATTAATGCCATGCTGAAGAGGTGTATGTTACGGTAGAAATGTTGTGAATGCATATTTCAAGAGGTCTGAACTGTGTACTAGGCCACAGTATTTTGAATGGGGTTTGGTACAACACTTGCAGCTCTGTGGAGAGTGAGACACCACAGCCCGGCTCTCTCTCTCTCTCTCCTGTGGTTCATCACGTACCAGCCATCTTAACCTCTCATGACTCACCGTACAGGATTTGTCCTCTTTGTTCCACAGGAGGATGACGACATTGAGGAAGGTGACCTCCCAGAGCACAAGAGGTCTCCTCCCCCCATCGATTTCTCCAAAGTGGACGCCTCCAAGCCAGAGGAGCTGCTCAAGATGTCCAAGAAGGGCAGGACTCTGATGGTCTTTGCTACAGTGTCAGGAGATCCCACAGAGAAGGAGACGGAGGAGATCACAGGCCTGTGGCAGGGCAGCCTCTTCAACGCCAACTATGATATTCAGAGGTAGTCACTCACTGAATTCATTCAAAGACAGCCTGAGCACATCAGTGCTTCTCTCCTGAGTGTAGCTTGTAAACCGCAGGTTTTTTGATAAACTACGACTGTGTAGCAGCTTTTCAAAAGGGCTTACTTCAAACCAGCTTGGCCTGCAGGGAATGTTTGCTGCAAGTTTCTGTCAGTTGGATTACCCAACAAATCATCATCTATCAGAAATAAGGAGTAATGTGAGAACAAAACCTGAATAAGCTTCAGTGCTTTGCTCTTGTTGAAATGTGAGGCCGTGAAACATGAAACACTGTGAGCACAGTGACATCTGGTGGTTTGTAGACATTATAGCAGCTGTTCAAAACTGGAGCCAAGGCACGAGCACAAGTCAACTCACTAACCTTTCAACTACATCTCATTGTCTTCATCAGCAGAAAGATCAGGTGACAGAAGAATGTAACTTTGGATAAATGACAGTCTGCGACTATTACTTTTAACTCCCTCCATCACATCACATCATCTTTTACTAAATGAGGACCTCATCATAGAATTCAGTTGGGTGACTTTTTCCAACAAACAGGATGTTTTGTATGAGATCCCTTAACAGTTACAATTGGTTTTATTCATCTTTTCCTGTCAACTCAACCCCCTTTTTTAATGCAGTGCAGATGACCAAAAGATCTTAACTCAAGAGAAATAATCCAAAGTGCAATACTGGTCAGAAAAATGTGAACAAAAATTAAAAGGTGAGCACATGTTCTCCAATGCTTCACATTTACATCCTTAAAAATATTGATATTGTCATATTGTCCGAATCTGAACACTCTCAGATCTTTGCACCTCTGGACTCCTTATCTCAGGCAACTCTTTCTAACATTCTGTGATATTACATTTTTGAAATAATTACTTAAATTGAAGTTGAATTTCTTTTAATTAATTCAGCTGAAATAAACAGCAGTGAAGAGTAGTCTATAGCAGTGACAGCACCACCTGGTTTCATCCACATGTCGTCCTGCAGGTTCGTGGTGGGCTCCAACAGGGTGATCTTCATGCTGCGGGACGGCAGCATGGCCTGGGAGGTCAAAGATTTCCTCGTGTCACAGGACCGCTGCATGGAAGTCACTGTAGAGGGACAGGTGTTCCCCGGGAAGGCTGCCAAGAAGGACGACGCCAAACACAAGCAGCAGAATGAAGTCAACTCCAAGAAGAAGAGCAAGAAGAAGACCGAGGGAAAGAAGCCCGACGTGGAAGGGAACAGTGCCAGCCATCTGAAACAGGAGCTGTGATGGAGTAACACTGAGGGAGAGGAGGACTAGCAGGTCCCCTTTCTTTAGGCCTTAGACGTGTTCATATAACAGCCAATCTGTGAGCAGTGAACTCATGAGGGACTGCAGGACCATATGACGGTACACTGGTTCAGAGTCAGTCAGTGGTATGAGAAAACTGAGTCCGCTCACCTCAGCTGCTGATGTATCGTCTTGTCTCTGCCTCTCCCTCACTGGAACATGTTTCACTTTGTCACAGCGTGGGAACAAGCTCTCCAAATCAGTCCTAATGTCAATTCTGTCTGGTTTCTTTAGTTATGTTCTCTTGTTTGATTATCACCCAATGAAAAAGATACGTGCACATATTGTTTGAAAGGTACTCAAAGTAAAAATGATAAAGATTTCTCTTCTCTTCTATTTTTCTGGATCAAACATGGAGTCTGTGATCAAACCTTCATGTCCTGGTCTGTGGATGAAGCACGTCAAGATTTGGTTGAAAAGCAGCACCCACGTTTTCTGTTTGATTTTTTACTGAACATGGAAATAAACTTTTGTATATAAATGTATGAGATATCTGTCATTGCCTAGGTTTGAATCACATGTCCTCCAGTGTGAGGACGCTACACTCTCATCCCACTGGTCTGTAGTTTATAGCACAGATACTGGCTTTACTGTCATGGTTGCAGTGTCATCACCTGAATACAAAATCAGTTTTCTTCATATCCCAGACTAAGCAGTATTAGAATAAAATCAAGAGTACATTTCCCTCTTAGTGGCAACAACCACTAGGTTGCTGTGCTGCACCTCTCTATGCCCACATCAATAAGGGTATATAGCTGTGTGTGTGTGTGTGTGTGTGTGTGTGTGTGTAAGACACTGTCATTAACACATGACCTTACCTCACAATGGATTATCTGCATGTAGTCCTGATGATGAATACAATCTTTATCCAGCTCTATTGAAAACTAGGTGATAACGACTCTGAACTGACTAAAGAGAAATTCCTTCTTTACTGATGTTGATGGATCGAGTATGTTCTGTTCAGCTATGCTCATATCTGAGGATCCCAACATAATCTGAAATTACAAACCAATCACCATTTTACCAGATATGTCAAAGGCATCTGGAAAAACTCACTAATCAAATAACTGAATTTCTTGAAAAGAATAGTTTAATTGAGGTCAACTTTGTTAGGCTGGTTTTTGCGTCCCCAGCTGTTTTTACTGTGAAGCACCAGAAATGTTTTGTAGACTGTGTGAAACTTCACCTGACTTTCCACCAGCATGGAGGGAGGAGATGGTGACTGAACTGTTCCTTAAAGCCGTGTTTGAGTTTGGTGTGAAGTTCACAGTTAACACCCTGTAGTACTCTTTTGTGACCTGTGTTGATTTCTTCCTGGTCATGTGGACGGAAACTGACTCGGACACTGGAAGTGACATTTGAATATTTGCTGCCCAAACGTCAGCGTCACACACAGTGTTTTAAAGATGATCCACTCCTGTATGTTGCATCAGGAGCAGACATGACCATCACAGTGACACTCAGACAAACTGTTCAGCATTATTTATTTCTGTACAAAAGTTGTCAAAGAAATTCAAAGTCATGGAGCTTCATTACTTTACAAGCCCAAGCCACATATACAACAAATCCATTTGGTGTACAGTTAAAACAAGCCAACTATACCAAGAGTCATGTGCATGTATGCAGCGAGTGTCTGGTACAAATCTTTTCAAATGTAGCTATAATGGTTTCTTACGTACAGTACACACAGAGGACAGTAATAACATTACAACTCAAAAGATGTCCCTTGTAGATTTGGGTAAACTGTGTCTGTACAATAAATAAGTAGAAAATATATCTCTTAGCAATCTGTGGAGTTTTAAAAACACATTAAACATACAAAACACTAAATTACTGCTACAACTTCCGAAAAAAGACCAGCTATTTCGGCAAAGGAAGGAGGAATTCTTTTTTTAATTTAAATTTTTCGCCAGATTGAAACGAAGATTTCTCCGTCACTTTGAAATGGGGGACATTGCACATTGAAAACCTCCCTGATTCAACATTCAGTCGATCATTTAATTGTATCTTTTATATTACTATGGGCTTCCTGCTGGTTCACTCCAAAAACACAGATGGATGGATCACAAACACTGGTATGAAACAAACATGGCAGTAAAACATCACAATATCAAATGAGCGAGTGCTCGCCATGAAAGGGAGCACGTTAACAACCACAGGTGTGACTGCAAAACAAGGAATGTTTCTCTTTTCTTCTTCTCTTTTTCTTTCTTTAGACACTTTAGTCAAATGAAGCAGGACATAAAATCACTCAACTTTTACACAATCTGTTGCACATCACAGAGACCCGCAGAGGAGGGATGATACACATACATTATACATGCGTTTGTTTAGCTGACCCACACTTTAAGTATTTGCTCCCTCTGTTGGTAGAGATGCTGCACATTTACATCATGAATCACCTAGCAACTGTGGCTGACATCATGGAGGTCCACTGGAGAATCGACCAGTAGTGAGCGATGATAATATCAAACAACCAGGCTGAAAACAGACTGTCGGAAAAGATCAACGCAAAAGTGAATCATTTAAAAGCTCTAACATGTGGCTGATGGTGAGACAGAAACAACTGGGGGAAGTCAACTATAGCCGCTTTGTTTCTTCTTGCAGTGATTTTGCGTCTCTTTGTGTAACTTTGTAGTTGTTGTGCATCTCTGCACAGAATATTATCATTATTATTATTATATCTTAATCTGCTGCTTGGCAACATGTTAATACAAAATACTTGTGTATGACTGTCATTGGCAGGATGTCAGATTCATTTATAACTATTAGCCACTGTAATAGACTTCGCTATTGGTTGCAGAACCTAATGACTGAAGAGGAACCCTCTGCAAAGAGTTCCTACCGGCTGGCTGTGCTTTGCTTTCAGCCTTCCCTCTATCTGTTTGTGACAGAGTTGCTGGAAGGCCTCAGTTGAGCTGGTTCAGGCTTCTGATCCGGATGTGTTTCAGGCACGTCCAACAGGCATTAGGAACTCCAGGACAAAGTCAGAATAAACTCAAAGGTTTACATGTCTCATCTGACCTGGGAGAGCTGTGGGATTAATGGGAAGAATTGTAGGATGTGACTGCTACTTTACCTAAATCCTACAAGGTGATGACACTCATTCAGACACTAAACCCTCAGCTCTCCTAGGCCAGGCCATATTTGGAATGGATAAGACTTAATGGAGAACTTAATTTCTGTGCTGTAAACCAGTGACACAGCTGTAGAAGTGCTGTTAAGGTAGGGGGCACATGAAGCTCTGAAAGCATCATTATGCTTCAGAAGTGTTTAGCAGATTGTCAAACAGCATTGGAGAGCTTTTGAAACAGCTACACTTGTGCTTTTAGACGCGTTAGACAAACTCATTTGTGTTCATGCAGGAGCCTCGCTGCGTGACAGAGACAAACCAGACCCAACAAAGATCCGCCTACATGCTCAGAACCGGTTAAATGATACCTGCTTTGTGTTCAAAGCTGTCAGTCAATGTAGCACTGCTGCTTTTCTTTTTGAAGACAGAGTGTGGGTCAGGAGACAAGGCCTTTCACCCTGCCTCACCCGTGACTCCTCATTTCTCTTTTAATGCAACAGTGAATGAACAAGTTAATTCCAAAGCCTTCATAGCATCATCTGTCTAACACTGTTATCTAATGGCAGAGGGAACTGACATTGTTTGCTGTAGAGGTTACAGTGCCTGTGTACACCAATAGTGAAGTCCATTAGAGGACAGACTAAGTGCCATACAAGACTGAACTGTCCGTTTTCAAAGCTTCACCTTGTATAGCTTGAGAAGAGTCAGTCAATCATTTGGCCTCAGAGAGCAAACAAGTCTACTGAGTGACGTTACTGTTAACACCAGACTGAGTTCATGTTCATGTTAGCTGGTGCACAAGGACGTGTTTTGACGGTACGGTTTGCTGACCACATCAATGATCAGCTAAATGACAAACTAACATGTAAACATAACAATGATGTTAGTGACACAATGACAAGTCAGAAACAGAACAAATACCAGTCATGCTGTCTGTGGAGACTGCCACAGTTTTGCAAACACCACTAGCTGACACCACGGTTGTGAAAGAGCTGAGGACCTCCAATATGGCCGCCAGAGGACGTGTTGTCACCTTAAGGCCTTCTGCTGAGGGGCTGCCCATGATGGGCTAGTGCTAGCCCCGGTCTTCCCCTTTATAACCCAAGAATAACATCTTTTCTTTTCACCGCCAAACTGACAAAAAAACACCAGTTGATCCTGGACCAGTGGCTTGGAGCACTGACTCTGTAGTGCTGGCAGTGTGTATGTGTGTGTCTGTACATGTTATTTAGGGGGGAGTGTATGTGAGTCAGTATCTGAGGCAACATAGTCTCTTGGCTGTCCTCCCCACTCTGCCTGCAACTCATAGCTTCATCTTATGGACCACAGGGACGGGCATGACCTGATGGACCTTGGCTCGGTCAGCGTCCACCTCCAGATGAACCCAGTCAGGGTGGAAGGAGCCCTTGAAGCCAACAAATGCCAGCTTATCTGCAGGGAGAACATTAAATGAGGTTAAACCATCACTCAGTCACCTGTTTCGAATGAGTACAACAGGGATCCAGATCCGAACCCCTAAAACTGTTGACCGTAGTCATGACATTTTTCACAAGCAGAACTCTGAGAGACGGGCCTCCATCTGTCTCCAACCATGGACAAATACAACTATCTGTATGACTTGTGCTCTGTAGTTGAGAGAGTTTGTATGATATGGATGAATAAAGACTGCATGTATAATGCACATCTGCTTATTCAGAAATCTGGAACTGCAACCAGACTGGTCTGTTGTGTCCTCAGCTGTGCGGCTGGCAGATATGGCCTACAAATTGAATCTCTGATTTTTTTTACACCAAACTCGATTTACGAGATTAATAGTTTTTTTTCCCTTCTTAAAAACAAACTACAAATGACAAAGACATTATTAAAAGCATTGCTTTTATTTGAATGCTTTGCAATTACTTCTCATACGGGACACAATGATGATTGTGATGATTCCACTAATGTTGGCTGCTTTGTAGCGAGTGTTTGTGGGCTGCAGCGGACGTTCATCTCGTAGTGAACAACAAGTGTCCCACTGTGATACCTGCGTCTGTTTGAGAGGCTGAAATAAATGTGTCAGTCCGCTGTCTTTAGTTACAACAGCCTTTAAACAAACGTTGCAGCGGACCGTGGTTTGTTCGAGGTCTGACGCTACAGGACCAAACCACTGACGAGACTGTGACTCTTTAGGAACGAACTCTTGGCTTGATGCATGTTGTTGTGTTTGTTTCTCTGTGGGAAGTCAGTGCGGGGGGGCGGAGCCTACTGTGAGTCATGGGAGCCCACGAGGAGCAGCAGAGGAGCAAGTTGAAGAGAAAATCCATATTTTCATTTTTTAAAATCGTCCTAAACCACAAACTCGAATTAATCGATTTTACTGATTTATCGGCCAGCTCTACTCTGTTGTCTTTGGTTACATCATTTATGATTGGCGTGTGCTTGTAATCAATGAGTGGACGGAGCATCCAGGCTTGTTTTACAGTTGTTGATTTAAAACCAGTTAAAACATTTTCAGCATTTTTCAGATAAATGAGCATTGGCAAGTTTTACAAGAAAATTGCTCGAGAATCAGTTTGTACATAATTGTACATGAAACATCATTATTGGACACTGAAGATGATGTTGAGGTGCTCACTCCGAGCACATTGATCTCAGTAGACCTCGGGACAGATGAAGTGAGTTACCTTTTAGTTTGAAGCCTTTTTCCGCCCCAAGTCTCTCCAGGACTTTGGTCCAGGGTCCTCTGGTAATCAGACGGCCCTTGGACGTCATCAGGACGATGGAACTAAAGAAAGGGTCGGACACAGCACCTCATTATAGACTTCACATTTGGCTGATACAAACAATCAGGAACAATTTTAAACCAACTGTTAAAGTATTAACAACAAGAGCAGCTTCTTACCCGTCTCTCAGTCCACTGACGTAGTTGTCTATCTGTGCAGGGATGCCCTGCAGGATGGAGTTCCTGAAGTCTTTGCTCTCCAACACCTTCCCATCATGCCCGTCAATGACTGTCAGCTGCACCCCGTCCTCTGGTTGGTACAACTTCCTTCCGTTCACCTGCCAAAACATGGGCAGCCAATCACACGACAGCTCTGGAATACAGCGCTGCACACTAAAACAGTGTCACAGCTGAGAAGAGCAGCCGTCAAACAACACATGAACGTACGTATATACAAAAACACTTTTAACAGCACTTTAAAAACAAACTGAGATACGTTTTATCATGTATTAATACATATTACTTCCTGTATGAGACAAAGCATACCTCAGTGAAAGCAAAGTCCTCCTTGATGTGGAAGAAGCGGGTGTTGTAGGACTCCAGTTTGACCTCCAGGAAGTGCTCTGGTGAGTGCTGAGAGGAAACACACAAACAAAGAAGAGGTTAGTATTAACACACGTTATTTGGCATTTCACAGAAACAATACGTTTTTCAAGTTTACAAGTCAGTTTTCATTCCCCACACAAAGATCAGAGATAAACAAATGAAATGAAATGATCACAGATGCAGTTATCACTTGAATATTAGGAAGAGATTACACTTATAATGGTCACTGTGGACAAACTGAGATTCAGCAGCAGAGAAAATAGGAAAGGTTGCATTAATTACAGTGGGATTAATTACAACGGCTACAAGCCTTCAACGTTTGACACCAGAGCAAAAATGTAATCATAATCCCAGTCCCAGTTTTGTCATTTGATTTTTGTTCATTGTTTTTTTTATTTCTGTGCTTTTTAAACATTTTCAAGTTTGTTCTTGTATTTCTTGATCAGATTTTCCTAAACTGTGTACTGTTTTTTTATTGTTGTTATCTTTCATGTTATTTGTCTTGCATTGTTTTTGTGCCTTTAATAAGTTGATCAGATGAAAACTCCCACATGGTGAAGTTCTCCCTGGGTGTTTTGAGTGCACATTAGGACTGTTTGAATGCTGCTCCATCAGGCAGCCCTGCTCCTGACCGAGTTTTCTACCTCACCGACTCAGAATCTTCCCTCCTGGTGTGAACAGTTTCACTTTAGACAGTAGTCCATAGTTAGACATTTTTAAATCATTGAATTGCTCCTGCCCTCTTCTCACCAGCCTGGCGTTGGGTATCTTTCTGGGCATGGGTACGTCCACAACGGGCAGCTCAGCATGTCTGGGGTAGGCCTGGGCCATGCAGTTGCTAGGTGGACTGCCTTTGGGAATGACGACTGTGATCTTCACCCTCTCACAGCCTTTGACGGAGCAGAAGGCGAACTGCTCCCTGTCGTTATGGGCCTTCACCTTCAGGAAGAGAAGGCTGCAACACACACAGGAAAGCTTCAGACATCATACGCCTCCTTCAAAACTTTGCCCCCACAGAGAAAATGAACATTGTGAAATGCAGATTTATCTTTGTTAAAATCAAATTACAGCACGGTGGATTAATAGGACCATATTTAATCTGTTTATCTTTTCAATTATTCGTCTCCTAAATCCATCTCTGTGAAAGCATATTGCATTCACCAAATACAGAAACAATTAGAGGCCTTATTCATAATTATGACTTCCACATCTCATATTTACTGGATATGAAAATAAACACTTTGGTACAATTTAGTAACAACTTGCAATAAAGTATTTAAAAATGTCTGGATTGGCCTACTGAGGTCACACACTCTGATGTCAGCTATCTCCTAATTATGACATCATTTCCCATAATTATTAGATAGTAAGTCATAAGATAAGATAATATAAGTTATAAGATTAGATAAAATATGGAAGTCATAATCATGAGATAAGGTCCCTAAAGGGTCATTCCAACTTACACTGAATTCAGTCGTTTTTCACAGTTCTTGTAATGGATTTATAGAAATAAAAGAAATTATGTGTGTGTGTATGTGTGTGTGTGTGTGTGTATGTCTGTGTGTGTGATACGTGATCTGTGTGTGTGTGTGTGTGTGTGTGTGTGTGTGTGTTTGTGTGTGTCTGTGTGTGTGTGTGTGTGTGTGTGTGTGTGATATGTGATCTGTGTGTCTGACCCAGTGTCTTCCTCCCAGTAGTAGTATCCTCTGGCCAGGTGGGAGTGGTTGATCTTCTCCCTCTGTGTCGTCCTCATGAAGACCCCGGTCTTGCGGGTCTGTTTGGTCAGGCGGTTGTGGATGTCAGAAATGATGGTGAAGGTGGTGCCTTGTGGGTAGCAGATGCCAACATTGATCCAGTCATTTCTAGGACACAACAAACAGCACAATGTAGGTACAGTCCTGGTTTCATCTCCAGCAAACCTGTTCTCACAGCCACAGTAACAACACACCACTGTCTCTAGCTGCATCTGCTCAGGTCAACACCACATTCACTGTGAATGGAGCAGAACAAACAGTTATCCAGTCCAAAGATACACAAGAAAAGCTACAAAACACATCTGCACTTTATCTGGATACCTAAATCAAGCACTGGCCATCAGATTGGCCTTGCAGAGCCTTTACAGCGCTCTCTGCATACATATATTTGACACTTGTCAGTGTAATGATTGCTGTACTGAACTTCCAGTTGGATAATTCAGTGTCTTACTTCCTATATCCAATCTGTGGGTTTCACCATTGTGGCTCTTGGTTGCAGCTTTAATCACAAGTCCAAATAAGCTGAATCAGCACAAAACAGAAAAGTCCAAATGAATGAAGTTAAAAATCTAATGAACAAATTCAACAATTCATTAACAAGCCAGAAAATGAAAAGATGGTAATCTATCTCGCTCAGCAGCTTTCCACTGAGACCGCCATCAGAGCTTCAAATCAGCACGAGGTGGCAACATTTGAATATATCTTGCTGCACAAAGCAGCCTCATTAAAACATGACCGCTAATTTCCCCTTAAAAGAGAGCAGTTGTTTTCTGAATCAAGTCAAACATTAATGGTTCATATTTCAGCTCCATCTGCCTCACTTGCTGTATTTCTCTGAACTGTAGATGGGGCCATTGGTGCAGTATATGAGAATGTGCTGCTCTGCCTCTGTCCTGTCCATGTCAGGGTGGACTCGGCTATGGGGAATAGATGGTATGCTTGAAATGACAACGAGCCTTTGAGTAGCCTAAATATCTGCAGACTTCTCTGTCAACAGCATCTGAAAGGAGGAGCACAGAGTGAGACTCTCCCCATTTCTGTGGTCAGTCTTGTTGAACAGCAGGAATGACAGGAATGAGCTGATGGCCTCCATCAGCTTACTTCACTCACCATGCATTATCTGAGTCAACTCATTTACATTTAGCAGACGCTTTTTTTCCAAAGCGACTTACAATAAGTACATTTGTCACAAGAGAGGAACCATCACATCACCGTCGATGGAAGAAAACAAAATATAGAAACAATGTCCAAGCCCTCATCTGAGGGTCAGAGCTGCTGTTTGTCAAAGATTCTTTAAGTGCTGTGATTGAAGTGCTGATGATACGAACAAACAAGAGCATAATTATTTATGGGTGGGGGGATAGGAGGGAGTCAAGCTCTGCAGGGTCGAGGTGAAGTCTGAACCAGTGATTCTTGAGTCTTTTGTGGACGATGGAGAGTGACTCTGCTGTCCTGACGTTGGTCGGGAGTTCGTTCCACCTAAGGTGCCAAAAAGAAGAGTCGCGACTTCTCTGAGTGACCTTTGCTCCCAGCGATGGCGGTACCAGCCGACCCGCTGATGTAGAAGAGTGAAGTGCTGTCTCTGGGACGTGTGGTCTGACCAGGGTTTGGAGGTAGACAGGTGCAGGTCTGCTGACGGCCTTGAAGGCCAGCACCATCACCTGGAATCAGAAGCGGGCCACACCTGTACCTTCACCTCTGAAGGGCCATCAGCACGCTTCAGACACAGCACACTCTCCCCAGGTGTCAGCTGTCTAAAGTAAGCATGATTTGAACTAGTTCATAACTAATTCCAGCCCTTCTGTGTGTTCAACACCATGAATGTCATTATCCTTCAAAGAAGATGATATTGATGAGTGATTTGATCTCATCTAAAGATGAAAGTGTTGTGCTGTGTTTCTGAATGATCCCTCTCAGTCATCACAGTGCCCGGCTGGCTGTGTCCCAGGGTGAGCCCTCAGCTCTGTCACAGGATGCTGTGTGTTTGGTGTGTCTCTGTTTGAGTGATGAAGCATCCAAATGTTGTCAGTGACACACACTTTGGCTCTGAGTTGTACACATGAAAAGTGACAGAACTGTGTGTCTGAAGATCTTCAGAGTGTCAGTGATGGAAAGCTGTTTCACAAACTGACGAGCACTGTGTCTGAATTTCTTTTAGACTGATGGTGTGTGTATGTCATCATGACATCACATGTGACTCTATGAGGAACACTTCATCAGTGACGTCATCGGTCTGTGAATACCAAACTGCAGCCACTCACAGCTGTGGAGAGAGGTCAAAGGTCATCGAGCAGGAGGCAGCGTGGGCTGGAGTCAGATCAGGGAGGACGTTCACATCGTAGCTTCTTCCTCCTCCTCTCTCTGACTGTTTGCTTCAGTGCTGCTCCAATAACAGTGTGATGGGGAGTTACAAGTAAAATTCAGGCTAAACTTCAGTTCATGCCTTGCTGAACACACCAGATGAAGCCCTCAGGCTGCCTGGTGAAGCCAAAGAACCGGGCTTGTAAACAGATCAAATGCAGCTCTGGAAGCTTTTCTCTAGGTCAGAAAGATGAATTTGTTCCTCTGGGAGATTCTTTTGTCTGTTCAGACATGAATTATCCTCCTATTTTAAAGCAACAATATCTTTCTGAACTTCTACATTTACAACTTGGTTATATAGTGTCAGAATATAGATGATGACCCGTGACCCCACTACCACATTTACTTCTGTTTGTCCCAGTCAAAAATAATAATGTGCCTGTGACAAGAGATAAGTATGGAGCTCCGAAAGGTCTCATCGTCTACTCCAGGGGGACTGGAGATCAGCAGGGAGCTCGTCGCTGTAACTTACTGGTTCTGTACTCAGAGGTTATCTTCACTGATAATGTGAGCACCAGCCCTGACATTGTTCTGCCTCCTGACAGCGATAGTCGTGCCCAGAGGCATTGTGTTTTCAGGTTGTCTGCCATCTGTCCCATTATGTGAACATGTTCTCAGGACCACCTCAGGGGATTTCTTTGAAGTTAGCACGTCCACATACAGGAACTGATTCCAATTTGGTGGTCAAAGATCACTTTGATGCTTATTGAGACAACATTTTCCATAAATGTCTGCTCGGATCAAATGATAAGTGATGACATTTAATATCCAGCAGGATATCACGGTGACCTCACAGCGTAACTTGTGGCCATATTTCACATTTGGTCAGACACTGATAAGAGACACTAATCTTGTTGTCCACCTTCACACTGTGCTGAGGGCACACACATCATGTGCTGCTGGTTCTACACGTGTGTTTGATTGTCCTTTTGTGTTTGTCAGTGAACTCATGGGCTAACAGACAAACAGCAGTAGTCCAACACAATCGCTTTGGTTTTTGCGGATGTTGAGCTTCAGGTGGTTGTCAGCTCACCATGTGATGAACAGTATATGTAAAGTCTGCATGCCACATGTAACTTCTGATGTTAATTGGTTTGTGTGCAAGGTGTGTGCTGTCTCAAGTGCAGCTCATGTGTCCACTGACTTGTTGAAGTTGATGAGCCAGATGGTGACCTCAGCAGGTGCCGCCTGGTCCCAGTGGATGGTGTAGCCTTTGGCCAGTGTGATGACGGGCTGGAACTGCTGGTAGTGTTTCCTCTTACCCAGGGCGCCCTCTAGTGTCAGGGGCCGATCAGGGTACTCATCCCTCACTATGTGCATGTTCAGGTTGGCAGGGTTACGTGTCTGGACGTAGATCTGAAGAAAACACGACCATAGAGTTAGAAGGCTGATTCCAATATTCATTTCATTTCATTCATTCATTTTATCCTTTAATCCAATCAAGCCCAATCCAACATCAAACCCAACAGCCCTGTATCGCTTGAAATTTAAACCACACACAACGGCTTAACCATAATTTAGGCTGAGCATGAAACTGTACTCACTCAGATAGCAGCCTTTTCCCCCCCCATCAACATCCATTCATTATTCCCTTAAAACTAACAAAAATCTCCCAATGTTGAACAACGTTTTAAAAAATGTCCTGGATCTGCACCAGAAGTTTTTGGGCTGAGACCAAACATAGACCTCAGAAATCTGTTCAGTGGTTTTTGCATAAACCTGCTGACAAACAGACAAACAAATGGATATGGGTGAAAAGATATCCTTCTTGGTAAAAGTCAGTAAATACACAAGATTTTTTGCAAATAACAACCTTACAAGTGAACTTTTTGTGAAACATTACAGCTGATGTTCCCGGGACACTTTGACTCTCCTTGTTGTGCTGTTATGTACGATGATCTCCTCATTGTCTCTCTTAGACACAGTGGCAGCTGTTCAGTTAAGTTAAATATTCTAAGTCGTGGAAAGGCACCTTTGAGAGAGCCATGCTAGCAGATTCAGCCTGCTGCCAGTCTTTGTGCTATGATAAGCAGACCATGTCCTGTGTCAGTCTGAGCTGTACTGGACTCTGAGGTTAAACTGAACTACACCCCTGATTCCACAAACGTCGGGGTGCTGTGTAAGAAGAACGAAACAAAAAAAACAGATTATTAACTCATCATTTCTGATGAATAATCAATTGAAACCAGTTCAAAGATGTTTATATTTAACTTTGACCTCAACAACTTCACTGATTTTTGTGAATATCTGCTTATTGTGAATTTGACATCAGCGACACGTTTCAAACGAGTTGTGACAGGAGCAACAAACACCTGTTTGGAACAGTCCACAGGTAAACAGGTTCATCAGGTGAGACTATCGTGATTGAAAGGCTCAATTGTTCACGCGCGTGGATTGGGTAAGGTTCAACACTTTGTCCAACATGACTGTATAAAGGATGTTTCTACATCCCTCAGGAACACTCAGTTTGTCTGCAAATGATCGCATTCTGGTTTCATTTATGTTTCACACAGAATCACTGATGTATAGAGTGAATATTACAAAACACAAGATAAAAAAAAAGCTTAAATATAAGGACGACATAACAACTAGAAACAGAGAGAATCTCTGGGGTGTCATCAAGAGGTGGATGAGACACCAGACCCACTCAGCAACAACTGAAGGCTGCTGTCACAGCAACCTGGGCCTCCATAACACCTGAGGACTGCCACAGGCTGATCACCTCCACGCCACGCTACACGCAACAGCAGGCCCAACCCAGTATCCACTGCATGAATGCACATACTTTTCAGAAGGTCAACTTTTCTGAATTATAAACCTTTGGTTGGTTGGTCCCAAGTAATATTGTAATATTTTGAGACACTGGATTTTAGAGTTCGATGAGCTGTCAGCTGTTATCACAGCTTGAGATATTTGACTTTTTGTAATGAATCTAGAATATAAAACTTTCACTTTTTGAATTAAATTAGTGAAAAACTGAACTTTTCCATGACATTTAATTTTGAGATGTTCCTGTACATTACCACAGCCAACTGTATGCACACACTCATGAACAGTTAGGATTATTATAATATGCTAAGAGATGCATGACTGATTTCTAATTTTACACACAGATATGTCTTATTTTTCATTTCAACGACTTTAATTGGGATATGAAAACACATGTGGTCATGGAATGGCAGATAGGGTGTGACATAAAGTAGCCTTTGAATGTGTGGAGCTTTGACTGCACTGACCCACCTGTGCATAGTGGCCGCTGCAGATAGCAGCCCTCCAGTCGGGCACGTCGATGCAGTCGGGGTGACGGAGCAGCCAGTTGTCCTCTTTCACCAGGAAGGATCCGGGATATTCGCTGACCGAGCCGTCTTTATCATGGAAGATGGTCGTCTTGTCCCCGTCCATCTGCATCTTATTAAACCAGGGACCCGGCTCCCCAAAGAACACCCGAGATGTGATCTACAGTAGAAGTGATGTAGACATTCATTTGACGCTGCTCATATATGCTTCTATTTTGTTCTCTTATACGTCACTGATGATTATATTCAGAATGCCAAAGCTCCCAAACGTTCTGTACTAATCCAATTTTTACTCTCGTCAAGGTGGAAAAGATCCAAAACAAACTGAAAACAGGACAATGCTCTTTTTGACAGATTGTTCATGACTGTTAGTGTTGAGGAGAGCTCAGAATTATTCAAATCAAGTTGCAGTTTGTTTTTTGTATTTCATGCAGAAGTGGACTCACAGGTACGTGGTCAAAGGTGATGTCAGTGACGTTATTATTGGGGCAGCTCTGCCACGAGTTATTGAGCCTGAAGCCAAAGGCGCTGGTGTGTCGTCCTTCCAGCGCCGTGTACTTCCGAAATGTGCAGTTCTGCATGTTGATGGGCCCATCATAGATCTGCATGCCCCGGATAGGAAAATCACTGCAGGGACACACACACACACACACACACACACACACACACACACACACACACACACACACACACACGCCCCAATTACAACCCATTAACGATTTACCTTTATTTAGTGGTGATGCAAAAAGTGACATGATGCTCACACAGTTCAGTGTGAATGCATGGGCTCAAATCCCATCTCACTACTGAATTTACTATTCAGTATTTTGTAGTCTTTTTCTTTCATGTTAACCTGGTTATCCATAGCAGATTAAGATTAGCACTGATCCAGGATTAGAGTCCATGCCTTAGTGCCTGACTTTGGTGCACTTTCATCCCTGACTGAAGGCAGTGTGAAGGATTAAAGACTATTTTCCACAGCTGCTCTGGACTCTGTTCACCGCATTTAGTCTAACAAGCATGTTTTTCAACCAAACTTCCAACTTGGAAACACTTACTTCCTGTATTCATTTGAACATTTCTCATTTTCATGTCTATCCACAATAGTGTGACAAGTGGGATAAGAATAAGCTCTTGTTGATCTGGACAGTGTGAAAGGTGGAATCAGACTGAAGTTGAAGAATACAGATTGTAGAAATGGGCTTTCATCGCTCAAATATTAAAAATACTAGACACTTAAATGAAAATGTGTCAGTGAAGGTTGCAGAGTTGGTAATATAAACTGTGTGGTTTTTTTACCACTTGAGCCATTATAAATATAAAATGATTCATTAGTACACATTACATTTGACTGTAATCGTACTATGATATGTCTATCAAGTGTCCATTTGGCGTTTGACCATCTGATATGTTCAAGTTCAGACGAACTAAGAAGTGGTGGTAATGTTAGAAAAGAGGAGAGAGGCTAACGGCCACAGATGACATTCTCTGTTTCTGTTCCTGTAGCAGCAGGGTTGTTCTCCAACTGGGTCGGGGCATGGGACTGATTCTACATACCAAGTCCGGCTCTCATGCATACCAGCCTCTATTAAGCTGGTACTCCACCCAGAATCTATCTTTGGGGGAATTAAATACTTTGGCTTGAAAAGTAGCTGTCAAATGTTCTCAGTCTGACCGTTCATGACGAGCAGCAGCTGTGCTCAGCTTTTTAAACCACTGCATCAGAACGTCTTCACTGTCCGTCCATGCTGGGTATGTTTTAAACACAAAGTGTTACATACTGTATAGAGCACGACACAGAAGCAGTGTCTCCAGCCATAATTTGGTAATACTTGTCACCACAGGAGTCTGTTCCAGCTGGCTTCTGTTTGAGCTGACCACATCTACAATTCTTTATGGACAAACACAAATATCTTCTTTTTACAGCCAGCTTTCAGGCCTCCAGGGGTTAAGTGTTTGAGATTCAAATATCACATATTGCAACTTAAACCAGGCTTAATTTGGCAGAAAAGGGAAAGGTGTTTAGTCTGTGTTAGATGCACAATTAAAGTGTTTGAACAGCATCTCCTGACTACATTAAAGCTTACGTGTGCTCTGCTGTCTTAGTTTTGAGTTCAGTCTCGTTCTGATCGTATTTGGGATCTTAAAAGGGAACATGCAGATGTAGAATACAGCATGTATGTTACATGTTTAAGGTTCACTTATCATTGTACAACACAGGGCTGCAGAATGAAATTTAAGTTGTCGTCCCTTTATGCTACACAAGAGAACCTGTGAATTATGTTGGAGTGTGTAGGACGAGTTCAGGAGTCTCACAGCCTGGAGAGTGCAGCAGGGTGAACAGACTGGAGCTCGCCGGTTTATTGGTAAATAAGATATATTAATATCTGTGATGAAGCTGCTTTTCTATCTCGCAGTGAACTAAGCTTGGTGCAGAATGAAGAGAATAGAATAGAATTCCTTTTGTCTTAGTGAGCTCAGTTTATAATGAATTTGCAGATGCATCTCTGTTCAGTGCAATACAACATAACATAAAAACATACAAAGAATGTCACAATATAAATATATATATACATATATAAACAATTGTATGTAAATCTGGAGTTTAGCAAAATAGAAAAATAAATATAAATGTAAATAAATAGAAAAAGGTAGTGTTTAACATGTATTTCTGTTCTGATGGCGTGCTTTGGATACAACTGCTCCAGTTCCTGCACCGACCCGTTAGAAACCTTTGGTCTCTCCATGATCTGACACTGAGAAAGACCCTCTTTGCTTAGAATAACAATTTGACTTCGGCCCCTTCACTTACACTCTGAATCCTCAAAATATTGGATTATTTCTGGGTTTATGTGACAATATTAGACTTTTTTCAATGTCTTATAAGACTTTTGGACTCCACTGTAACATCTGACAAATGACCATCTTAAAGTTTTAAGGTAACATTACATTAATCTGGATGAAGTTTCTGGGCTGTAAAACCAAAACACTGAGCAAAAATAGGCAGTAATTGTGACTTACACGCCACGTGGCAGAGTTCTGCCAGTGAGGTCAGAACCCCCGAGGCCCCAGATCCGGTTGTCAGGCAGGGGCATCCCATGATTGTCACTTTCACCCACAAACAAGGAGTTTTTCACCTGCTGATGGGAGCCGTCATCATCTGGGAACGTCCCTCCACTGCACACAGACAGAGGGAGCAGCAGCAGTGAGTGAAGTGACAGCAGCTGTAGCATCAGGACTGTTAGTGTCACTGATCCACACTGAGAACCTCTGTTTTATTCAAACATCAGGACGGAGACATTATTCACATCTGTGAGAGGAACTCCTATGTAGAGAAAATACAGCTCTAACATTTTAGGCCAAGTCGTCATGAATCCACCTAACGACAGAATATGGGTGGGTTCATGATCTCAATGTCATCACCATGGTAACTGTCATCCAGTCACAGCGAGGTGACAAGTTACAGAAGCCACGGGCAGAGAGACGGAGAGACAGAGAGAGAGAGAGAGAGAGAGAGAGAGAGAGAGAAAGACAGAGACAGAGAGGGAGAGAGAGAGAGAGAGAGGCCACAATCAACAACCTGATCAGCTCTATGTGAAGGAGAAGTGAGGCAGATGGTGGTCACACCAGATACTGGCTGGTTTTCTGACCCCCCCAATAAAGCAAAACTGCACATTTCAGAGTGGCCTTTTATTGTGTCTTAAGGCACACCTGTGCAATATTCACGCTGTCTAATCAGCATCTTGATATGCCACACCTGTGAGGTGGGATGGATTATCTCGACAAAGGAGAAGTGCTCACTAACAGATTTAGACAGATTTGTGAACAATATTTGAGAGAAATTGTTCTTTTGTGTATATAGAAAAAGTTTTAGATCTTTGAGTTCAGCTCATGAAAAATGGGAGCAAAAACAAAAGTATTGCATTTATATTTTTGTTCAGTGTAATAATGACTGACCCTCCCAGTCTTATAAAAGCCAGCAACCCTGGTATTTAATGGGGATGCCACACACTTTACACTGGGAGATCAGTTTCGCTCTGTGTATGATGCCATCAGGGTCTCCTCAGTTTGTGTTCTGTAGAACAGAAAGCTTATAGATGTAAAACTGTCACCAGACAGGGAGGCTCTTAGAAAGGGATTTGTTCCAGTTTCATCATGGAAGTGTAGGATCCAGTGAATTTGAAGCTCGAAACCAGTCTAGACTAAAAGACTTCTGAGCCTCTGCTGGACAATGATTATTTTTTAAAGGTACATAAGATTGTTGATGGCTAAGTCGACATCTTGTGGCTGGCCTGACCCACTGATCCAATAATATCACCATTTAACGAGCTAGGAACCTCTCCCCAGGATCGCTTATTGCACCTGTACATGTCCTGGGAACCTGTGCTTGTCTGTCAGGTCACGTGGGACCTCCCAGCTGACTATGGCCGTGACATCATTAGACAAAGTCAACACAGAGAGGTTGGTGACGGTGGCCCTGCTGTATCATCGGCTGTACTGACATTTAGAATGAGTGATCAGAGAGGAAGTCAGAGATGACAGAACTGTCCTCATGTCTTCACAGTGACTCTGCAGCTTCAGACCAGTTATTGTGCTGAGCGACAGCCTGTTCCATCACTGTTCAGTGTCCTCCTGCTCTCTGGTCACATCACAGTGATCTGATGCAGCATTTATGATGCTGCTTTTCATTCATGTGTTAACAGTCAAAGTACAAAGGTGTGAAATGGTGATTTAATCATATCTTATAATTACAACATGATAAGCTGCCTTCCTTTCCAAGCTGCGGTGGTAAAATCATTGCTTTATAATCACAACATCATCTCACAAATATGGAAGCAGCACAACAGAATGACAGCAGCAGCTCTCCTGTTCATTCTGCTTTATTGATATTCAAAATGTCGTAAATCACATAGAAAGTTAAAACTAAAGGTCATCTTCACTTTACCGGCACACAGACCTCGACCCTCAATGACCTGCTTACACTGACACATTCATACATTTGGAAATTCTGATGTTTGTTGAACAGAGCGCTTCAAATATGGAAACAAAAACACATTTACAATCATAAATGACTTCATGTGCTCATACATTACATACCCTGCTTTGTAAAGTCAGTTCACATTTCTCACTGATTCCCAGCTCTTTGATAATCACACCCCCAAATTACTTTTCACACTAAACGCTCAGTTTCACAGACTCCCTGTAGGGCCTCTTTCAACTCACACTCCATTCACACAGAGAGGGAGAGAGAGAAAGATGGCTGTCTGCATTCGTCACCAGTCGGTGCAAACAGCAGCTTTCTATTTCCAGCCACAGAAGAAAGAACAGTGATTTAATGAGGGAGGTCTTACCTGGCCAGAGTGAGGCCAATGCCATTATCAGCAAATCTAAACCAGAAGGAGAGAATATTATTACTGTGAGCACAGCAACAAGCTGAAGTCTCCAGGGAACACACACACACACACACACACACACAGACACACACACACACACACACACACACACACAGACACACACACACACACACACACACACACACACCCACACACACACACACACACACACACACACACACACACACACACACACACACACACACACACACACACACACACACACACACACACACACACACACACACACACACACACACACACACACACACACACAGACACACACACACACACACACACACACACAGACACACACACACACACACACACACACAGACACACACACACACACACACACACACACAGAGTCTAGAGGAGATAAAAGGTTCATTAGATAAGGGTGAATTCTCACTTTCATCTCCGTCTTCCATGTGAAACGACCTGTGCTACCTGCAGCTCATCATAAGGATATTTATCCACACTCAGTTGTTCCATGCATGCAGTACTCACTGGCAGTCGTCCAGCCAGACATCCCCTCCTCTCAGCCAGGCTCCGTGGTCCTGGTTCTTATAGGCTACAAAGTGGTGGATCAGAGCAGGGACTCTGGGTTTGAAGGGGTCAGCGTCCTGGTGGGGGCCATATCTAAACAGTGTGGTAGTGTTGATATCAATGTTCAACAGAACAAGAAGAATCGGTGTATCTGATTACAGAGCAGCCAAACAAATCTGGATCAGAGGGTTCCAGTCACATTGTTTTAATGAAGAAGATGAGGAGACAATGTTTCCTCCGCAGCTATAATGAACACATGACCAAATGTTCCTCTGTATTACATGAAACACACACATCAGCACCAGCTTTGCTGTCCCACATCATGTCCAGTGTATGTGAGGCATGCACAGTTCTATGTGAATCCCTCATGCATGACTAAAGGCTGATGTACTCATTTACATTTTTTCACTTTTTTGTTTTTGTCTCCTCGAGTCGTTTCATGAGATGTTTCTCCTCATTAGATCCGTCTCACCTACTGTCTCTGGTCCTCCTGCTTGCACACTTGGCAGTACTGTTTTGTATTTTTGGTGCACTGACTGCTGAAGACTGTAGGATTATCTCAATGAATGAATCAAAGTGCCATCACACTCCGTTCAACAGCTGAGCTTCACTTGACTTGGTTGTTATATTCCGCTTCCCTGCTTAATGCTGAAACACATCCTGCTTATATTACAGCAACAGCAAAGCAAATATATCATTTTGGATATACAAATCTACAGCCTTCCTACAGTGGGATCTTGCTGTTGGATGCTCTTATTTGTCCCATTGCCACCATCTGTTATGTGCGTCCTTCCAGGCTACTGTAAGACGGCTGAACGGGAAGACGTTATCCAACTCTGAGTTCACAGCGCTGCAGTGTTTCTCCCTCAAACTGAAAGCAGAACAATCACCTGAGCTGCTCAAACAATCACTCATGAATCTCATTGTTTCATTGGTTCTCATATTGAATTAACACATGTTGCATAACAACAACAACAACAGCAGTATGATAAATTGTGAATTAAATTGCCATCAAGCATTTTGTTCACACATAAATCCAATGATGTACCAAAAGAAGACAGGTCGCCATGACGACATGGCGACTCCCTACATTACCAGTGTGTTTGAATGCCAGCTCTCCTGCAAAAGTGTCACTTTCTACGTGCCGTTACTTTGACAGCGATGTCTAGGACATCAGGGAGAAACGGTGCCGTTCTCAGCTGCTCAAACAGTCGAGAAGAAATTCAACTCTGGAAAAACCTTAATGTAAAACACACAAGCCTTTACCTCCCGAACGCTGCCCCTGTCTAAGAACACACGCTTTACATAGACTGACTGGGTGTGAAGAGGACCAAGAAGTAAAAAAAAACAACCCAACAAAACAGATTCAATTCTTATTTGATTACACCAGCTAGTACAGTAAGCTAAGTGTATTACACAGAACTTGAAATGGGACTGATGGGCAAGTTTGGTCTCTATCCCTCATTATCAGTTCAGGGTATCATATGTGGTCAGATCATTATCCACATAAAGACAACTTGATAAGTAACCTGTGAGTAACTATAGGTCACTGCCTGACGACATCAGTCCTGCCCATGCTGTCACAGGCGGCAGCACACTCAGTTTGTCACCGCAGTGATGCAGCCGATGCTAGAAGGTGGAAACACAGATGGGTCTCTTGTCTGGTCTGAACCTTCAGCAGGACAGGCCAGTCTACGGTTCTGCTGCTCGTCTCCACTCAGGAACTCTTTCCACTACTAGTTCCTTTGACCTCCTTTGAGGCGAGGCAGTCTGTGAGAAAGCTTCCTGAGAGACACAAAGATGTCCACACTTTGAAAAGCATTACTGAACCACTTGAGTTAAGTGACACACCCACTGTGGTTCTATATTATAGCAAATACCAATTTGTCAGTGACAAAACATCAACAGGAAACATGAGCAGCACGCCCAGTCTAATCCATCATGATGGGTTAGACTGGGCGTGACGTGGCTTCAGCTCGTCGTGCAGAGTGAAGAGGTTTACAGGGTCTGACCTGGCTCCAATCAGAGACAGGAAGGGTCTCTTGTCCTTGTCGTTTGCCTGGGTGGTCTTCACTCCATTATCAAGGATCATTCCAGCCTGGGACAGGAAGAAAATGCACGACAGGTCAAGCAGTAAAAAAACACCAAACACAAATGATAAAGAATGAATCAATATCAAAAATAAGTTGTCCTTGGGTTCATTTACACACACAGACTTTTTGTTGTTTTTACTGCGCTACAGCACAACTGGTCTCTATTAATGTGTAATTAGTCTGAATAAAATATGAAAACACTCCACAGCCAGCTGTCAGTAGCTGACCTTTGAGTTGAGTTAAACATAATTTGAGTGTTATTTCCTACTTTCATGCAGGAAGAGTTTCATTTTGACAGCAATAACTCAGGCTCAGTTGATGACTACTTCACACTTTTTCTTTCACCATCCTTTCCAGACACATGTTGCACACACATGTGCAGCATCAGGTCTGAATTAGCAGCAGTGCATTCAGAGTCAATCAGCTGCAGCCGCTTTCATTTATATCATGAGTGTCAGTGAATATCCTGCTAAAGTACGTGGCCCTGACAGTTTTTGTGGTAGATTAAATGAAAGCGGCGTATCCATCTTGACCCTTCCACTTCTCACTCTGGTGCTAAAATGTAAGTGGGGAGCTGTGAATTTGTTTTAGAGCTTCATAAAGAGAAAATAACCAGGCCTTGTTCAGGACTGATACTTTGGCTGTGTTGGAGCCGGTCTTTTACCTGGATGCTACGTCAGTTAGTTGTTGATTTAAGTTGGGGTACAGCACTTTTCTGAATGGCCATCCATATACAGTCAGTGCAGTTTGTCGGTGCAGTTTGTGCAGGAGCAGATTAGTTTATCTTGCAGGTCTAAAATGGTGTCTTTCTTAAGTCCACTGTCTCTCGGGACAATGTCAGTTTGTTTGGTCAGTGTTTTAACAAATGTCAGTAACGAGTTGTCCACGGATGAGTCTTGTTTTTTAGTCTTGGGAGACTTGGTGAATGTGTTGGTGGCAGCGTATCCATCTGTGTTGTCTTGCTGGAGGTGCTGTGATTGATAAAGGCCTCCAAGTCTGATACATCCTCATTGTGAGAGAATTGTGGTCTGTGTAGATTGTAGGAGGTTGTTCCAAAAACATTTCAGGGCTAGTCTTTCTGTCTGCAGCTGGAAACAGGGTGTCACCATGTCCAATCTCACCGTCGTCACACAGCTCTTTATTTTGAAAGACCAGTGGTCATGGGGAAGCTCCAGCACTGTGTGTATGGTGTAACTTCATTACATGTGACAGACTGCGGCGGCTGGCCTAGCTTTCCTGCGCTCCAGCCAAAAAGTCAGTCAATAAATAAAATAGAAAGACAATAAATACTGGTTACTGTTTAAATCTAGTAGCAACACTTGTCACCTCAGTCTGAAAATCAACAGCCCTTGGTCAAAAGCAAGAAGCCTGTTTTTGTCGACTTCTGTCTGAAGTCTAGGACCCACGGTTAAAAACAAAAGATAGAATTTAAATGAGCAATTCTGCCACTGCTGGGTTGGATATTTGTCAGTACCAGCAACCACATTACACAGGAATATTATATATTAGGAACATTAGATAATAGAGCTTTGAAGCAGGCTGACACACTGCATTTAGACTTACACTGGATATCAGTGGCTTCAAAACAAGGAGGAATGTCAAATATCACGTATTTAGAGGTTTAAATCTCTGTAACTCATCTGGATGTGCACAAAACCATAACTCTTCCTTTGAAAAATAAAATAGTCCTTATGATAAGAGCCAACCTCCGTCAGTTTCCTGCTTCAAAACACATCCAGCAGCTCGGTGCTGCTGTTGTGAACAGCCAACCTGCAGCCCTGAAACAACCTCCTCTCTCACAAACATCCCGGGGTGGCAGCCTGACATGAGTTATGCTCCCATTAGGATGATCCAAATTAAAAGTGAAGAAGGGAAGGATAGAGTGAGATGGGAGAGAAAAGAGATCACTGTTGGGGCCAGAGAAAGGAGGGAGATAACAATAACACTTCCTCTCCATCAGCGCCTCATAAATCTCTCTCTGCTGGAGCTGCGCTGGGCCGGCTTGATGCCGCGGGCGCCTCCACACTCCGTCCTGTCCTCTCCATCTCATCCTGCTCCTTTGGCTCACTTTGCTCAGTTTCTGGTGTCTGGCCTGGATTTTGTAACCCTCACTACTCACCTATTGCTCTCCCTCTCTCTGTCACTTGGCAGGTCACACTCCACACTGTAATCTGGCTTTTTGCCCCCCTTAGCTCTCCGTGTTTTTTTAACACGCAAAACAAACACAAAAAGCAATAAATCAGTAATGAATGTTTTAGGTCATTGTGATGGAAATAATTTAGAGGGCACCTCAATAATTTAGTATCACACTCTGATGAAGTTGAGAGGCACAGACGAGGTCAATCAGAAAAAGAAAAGTAGCAGAGAGAGATCAAGCTCCAAAAGCTCCTAAAGCCCTTTAAAAGGATTTCACCCATGTATGGACACATGACACACTCGCTGCTGCCCACAGCATAGATATAAACTTGAGCCCTATTAGCCTCAAGCTGCCGCCTGCTGTCTGTTTTATGCACTCTTGTTTTTATATTGACCATGTGCACTGTTGTTTTTATGTTCTGTGAAGCACTTTGTGTCCAAAAAGTGCTATACACGTAACGTTTATTATTATAATCATTATTCCATTGGAGGCTGCTGACTCACAGTAGTTAGCAGCTGAGCAGCCAGAGGACACTGGAGGGAAAACCAGACAACACTTCCTCCATAAAATATGATCAACTTTCACCCAAATCAGAGAATAATGTGTTTTTATAGGAGTTATAAAATTGTGTTGTTGTCCAGTAATCTATGAGGCCCGGTCCCCAAAAAAAAACTCTGCTCATTCTGGTGACGTTCCTCTTTTTGCATCCATGGCAGCGACACAGAACTAAGAAAGCATTAATTGGATGAAAGGATTGTGTACCCCCTCCAGTGCAGGATGAATCATGCACATAAAAAAAACAACGTTTTTCCAGGAAGTAACAAAAAGAGCGAGACAGAGCCTCACTCTGTGATAAAAACATCTACACATTGATGTTACTTGATGGTACTTTAGGTGAATTTCATGTAAATGCTGTTGCTGAGTTCATGCCTCAGTGTTTGCAGTATGGAACTGTGGTGTGAACATTTTCTCCTGGCACATCTGACTGCTGCTTCAGGTTCTGGCTGCTCTAAGTGGCTCTGCTCCTCCCAGCATGCGTCCGTCCTCAGACTCACCCTGTAGTTGGAATGGGCTCTGTTGTTGGTGAACTGGCCCATAGGTGTGTGTTCAGTGTGTCCCGGGGAGTACTGCCCCTCTGAGGGGCCGGTGGGCACATGATGGAAGATGAACCAGAAACCTGTTTCCTGATGGGGCGCACACACACACACACACACACACACACACACACACACACACACACAAGGAAACTGTCAAGATGTATGTTTTAATTAGAATTAATGCAGAACACAAAGAACCTGTGCACATGAGCAGATTTGTGTAGATCTTTTTGTTCACACACAAACAGCCACAGCCTTCACTGTTCGTTGCCCTGTCGGTTGTTGTGTTGTTCTTTGCAGGTATGCAAATGTGAATAGTTATCACATTGGTGAGGATAAATGAGTCTCCATTCCAGCAGACGTCCCCTTGTGAAATCCCAGAAGTATGATCATAATTGGCACTCTATCATAGTGAAAGTGCGGCAGTGCCTCTGTCTGTTGTCTACTTGATTCTGAAGTTAATAGGAGTACACAGCCATTAATCTGACCTGGCAACGTGGTAATGAGACAGACCTCCACCTGGAGAGAGCTGGGGGAGGGAGGTGGGTGAGGGAAGGGAAAGTGAAAAGTAGAAGTGAGAAACTCACCTCTGAGCCTGCAGCAGCGCAGTTGATGAGGTTGTTATTGGGGTTGGCGATCCAGAAAGTTGAAGTTGCACTACAAAGAGGGAGAGGAAGAAGAGAAATGACTATGGTTATTAGCTTTCACACAAATGGTTTGGAACAGTATAGAAGTGGTAAATAAAGAAAGGAAGAACACTACCTCTCAAAAGACAGTGACAGTAACTGAGGGCAGAGTCCTGCATGCAGAAAATGCAGGCAGATTTTTGTAGATGTGTTGCTAATAATGATTTATCTTTTTTTTTTGCACGCGAGGCCTTGAAAAAAATGGCAATCGCAAAACCCGACCCGCTCTCCAGGCGTCCGACCCGATCCGCACCCGTGTCTATGTACCGACACAGTACATTATTTTTCACCCGTTTCATCCAAATTGTGCAGGTCAACCCGTGCAGGACTCTGACTGAGGGACAGAAAATGACTTTGTATTTGACTGCTATTCAATAGTCCACCTGTGCATTTCACTCCGCCACTTTCTTTCTCCAAGTGAGGAAATGAAACGATCACAGTTAAATAAATCGGCTGAATGTTAAACTATTAAAGTTATGAAATAATAACACTACTTTGTTTTATGGCATCTTCTGATCAGCAAAGCTGGACAGCTCTGCATGCACAACATGTTACATTATGTGACACATACGTATGTAATGAGCTACACAAGTTACAGCAGTGTCCTGTCATTCACTCTGTGTTAGGGCTGAGGGGCTGCATGTACCCCACCAACACACTCAGAACTACTAACTACGAGTTTCAGCAGGAGCAGAAGCAGCTACTGTGTTTAGGACCTGAACCAACAAACTATGAACATATTTGTTTAAAACAGGACCTGTCCAGGCTCTGTGCACAAAGTCAGTCAGGAGTTTCTGCTCTGACAGTGGGATAAACATTATGATGAAAGTTACAGTGCACAGCAGCAGCTTTCAATTAATGATAAACCACAACTCATAATCATGTTACCACACTCATATCTGGCACTATGGGAATATATATATATATATATAAGATTCAACAGTTTGCTTTTTAACCAGTGAAGTGTCTTTGAGTACCTTGAAAAGCACTATATAAAATATAGTTGTTATTATCCTTATTATCAGAACAAGGTTTTCTAATTTCTTAAACATTAACTAGGAAGGATGAAGGCAGAAAACATGCTTTCATGTTTTGGAAAAGCTAAAAATGTAAACACAGTGTAGTTGTTAATGTCCCACATGCAGGTGTTAGGTGCTCCCTGGTACCCAAACAAATAGCATGACATCCCTGCAAGAAGTGGACTATTTGTCATCCTGTAATATGTTTGTTTTTTTCAATTCAATCTAAATGTTTTTATGACAACGAATAATAACAGTCCTCTTGTTTTTCATCTTACTGGTACCTAACATCTCCCACTAAACTTGTGATAGACAACCTTTTTTGCTTTATCTTCTCATTCTGAAGTGAAAACTGATGTCACAGTGAAAAATGACACCATCGGTGTAGAGACTGGCTCCCTATAAACCTCGCTTTCATGTGCTATTCATTCTGCCACACCACATTCCAGCTCTGGTTTTTGTAGTAACAGATGCTTTTGGGCTGCACTTGATTTAATGACAGTACTACATCCCACAGTTATCTTTACTTTTAGTCGTCTGTACAGACATGTATTTTAGAAAAAGGGAAGCACAGCAATCTCTCTGTCTCCCTCCTCTCTTTCTTTCTTGCTTTAGATAGAAATGTTTACATCCATTGGACATCCAGGGAAAAGCTCTGCTGACGACTACAAGAAGCTGCACTGTTTATCACTCCCCACAAGAGCTGCACTGTATGTACTATGAAAAGGATACACAGCATTCTGAGATTGCACCTAAACATTTCCATTAAACTTACTTATCCAGAGCGTACACAGTCATTTCTTCCTGGTTTGCCTTGGAATGTTAAATCAAATGTGTATAAGTGCACATTCTGGAGTTTACTGGAAAGGATAAAAGTCCTGCTTAAATTTTCAAAACAACAAAAATATCATTTCAGCCTAGAAAGGTGACAAACTCATTAGCAAACAAAGTGTGGATAAGTGGATTGACTCTGCTACGTCCCTCATCTTGACCTATCTGTTAACCTCTGTTGTCAATTACGTAGCCTTAACGAGGCGGCCGCTCCTCTACCCATCACCCCCTGCTGCAGCTCAGTCTGGAGCAGAAAGGAATTAGTTCAGGTGTAATCAAGGTCTCAGCCAGCCACAATCAAGGTTCAGGCTCCCCCAGGCTCCTCAGATTGTTTTCTGTCAGAGAAATTATGAGAGAGGAAGGTCCAACAAAGATTAAGAGGCGAGCCCTTGAGCAAGGCTTTGACACCTGACAGCTGTACGTTGTGCTGGCACCATCACTCTAGAATCTCCCCACAACAACGACTACATGTGTCGGCAGGTGTGTGTCCTTTATAAATTGGATTATGCAGGGGATTAACAGAGAGATTATCGGTCTGATACGGAGTAAAGGTCACACATACTGGAAACACAAAAACACTCTGTGTCACAGTGTAACATGGATTCTGCTTGAGGGAGCGGAAACTACAGTCCATCAGCCAATCCAGTTTCCATCGAGGGAAACATTTAGGTTGTAGTGACAGCTGAATAATAAATAATGAAAGTTGAAGAGGTAAATGCAGAAAAATAGATTTAGTCTGCCTACTTTAATTAATTCATTTTGCTTTTACTTAAGGAACATTTAACTGGTTATGAAACAAGCTCAGTTTAATACTGATGCCTCGATATGACCTGCATGCAGCCAACCAGAACATCAGTAAGAAGATGGGCTGTCTCTATATAATTATTATAGGTATTCTTAATGCCTGTCACTGGGTCACATTCTGATTCATCTGTGTTGAATAAATCATAAAATGAAAACTATTTTAGTGCTAAGGATGAATTCAGAGCAGAGGTTGCTTCAGACTTTCAGAGCAATTATGACAATTCATTACCCTCATTTTCATTTTCTTATGAGACTTGGGGGTCTATTGAAAAGCATTTAAATTACAAGAACATCTCGCTTACAGTAGAACGTATAGAGATTAGACGACAGGGAGAGTAAAGATGAAGAGTGACAGGAACGTGTCAACACACACCAAGCAGATGAATGACTTAATTTCCCTGCAGTGACAGTGGAGGGCTGCCGTTATACCTAAGCTATGACCAAATATGACCAATGCAACTTTACAGAATTAGACAGTTAGTATTAAAGTATGAACAAACCATATACCAGAAATTGAACTCATCAGACCCTCTGTAGCCTGGCCTACACTCAAACTTTACTCCTCGTCCACATGGACTGTAACTTTGTGCTCGCTTATGCGTGACTGAATGCATCAAGGGAGATTACTACAGAGGTGGATGTGATTATTACATCTTTGCCTTAAACAGACAACCTCTTATGGCAGCGTTTTGAAGTTGATCCTGCATGTATCAGGGTGAATCCCACAGCATGCCCCCATTCAGTAGCTCTGCAACGCACCGTCTGAAACCTGCAGAGTGAGGAGGGTTTTCTATGGCCAGCGTGCATGTTCTTATTGACAGTGTTTCCTGTCAAAGACATCAGCTGTAAAAGACATCAGCTCCTCATTCACTCCTATGTCCATTCAGAAAGCACTTCCTCCGACCCTCACCTCTGATGGCCTCACCTGCTTCAGCCCTTTCTCCTCTGAAGATGTTCACACACTAGTGACGTCGAACCAAACCACCACCTGTTCCCTGGACCCGATTCCCTCCTCCCTTCTCCGAAACATCTCTCATGACATCCTGCCATTCCTGCATTATTCCAGCTCCTTTCAAGACAGCCACAGTAAAGCCACTCCTAAAGAAACCCTCTCTAGGCTCAGCTGACATCCGAAACTACAGACCTGTATCCCTCTTTCATTCCTCTCTAAAACCCTGGAACGCGCAGTCTACAACCAACTATCCTCCTGTCTTTGACAAAATGACCTCCTTGACCCAATCAGTCAGGGTTAGGGTTAGGGTCCACTGAGACCCTCCTCATGGTGACTGGGTCACTCGGTGCCACCAGAGCCCCCAACTCATCAATCCTCGTTCTCCTTGAGTTATCTTCTGCGTTTGACAGTCCACCAAATCCTCCTCTCCACTCGGGCTGAACTTGGCATTGCTGAGTCAGCTCTAACCTGGTTCACATCATACCTGAGAGATCGCACCTTTCAGGTCACATGGAACGGCCCTTTGTCCAAACCCTGCTTTCCTGGAAACTGGTGTTCCTCAAGGCTCAGTATTAGGACCGGTTCAGTTTTCACTATACACTCGATCACTAAGCTCTGCAATCACATCACATGGATTCTCTGACCACTGTTGTGCAGACGACACCCGAGTGTTCCTCTCTTTACCCTCATCCTCCTCCAACAGCCATGTTGTGATGCACATCTCTGAATGTCTGCAGACATCTCTGCTTGGACAGCTGCACTGGGAGAGACTGCCTGGACATGGACATGGACCTGGCAGTCACAGTCGAGGACGTCACGGTATCGCCTTCATCGGTGGCGAAGAACCTGGGCGTAATCCTTGATGATGGACTGTCCGGCACCCCCAACATTACTGACTGTTCATTGACAATTATTTCTATATTTAATTTTCGCTCCGTTAATGTGATATGTGGTGGTTTCTCTCTTGTGACAAATGTATTTATTGTAAGTCCCTTTGGACGAAAGCATCTGCTAAATGCCCTTATTGTAAATGTAAATGTAATGTAATGTAATGTAATGGGAAGGGCACTGCCCTGTACGTGCTGCGTGAGGGAGGGGGCTGCATGAGGGTGATTGACACTTCTCAGACACGCCCCTTGGTTCTGATTGGTTGTGTTGATCCGGAGTGGTGGATTCTTGCAAAACAAATTAGGGCCACTGGGTGGAGCCAGAGACAGCTGACCTGTATCTGATTCTACTGTCAGATCATAATGACAATTTTAGCAAATATAACAAGAAAATAGGTGGCAGGGACCAGAATCAACAAAAAGTCGAGTTCCTTGTAGTAGCTGTAATTTAATGAATTACCTGCCATAAAATAATCCTACAAAGTAACAATCAAAGATTAACCACAGACCAGATGGTAAAAACCTGATTGACTGCTGTACATTTAAATCTCTCTATAAAAGCAAGGAATCTCTGTCTGTCTGTCTGTCTGTCTGTCTGTCTGTGTGTGTGTGTGTGCCTCAAATATCTCTGCAGATCAGGATCAGACTGACCTGAGACTTACAACATGGCTGCTGCGTGGTTCAAGGGTGTGCAACGTCGCATTTGTTTGGACTACAACGATACCGTTAATAAATTCTTTGAGAAATGCTTTACGAATTCCGCTAGCATTGCTAACCATAGCCACCATAGTCTGGGCGCACCAGAGCCAATCACTGCAGAGCCTGACTCCATGACACACCTTAAGAAACAAGCGAATTTATACCTGCAATGGCGCGAGCTGGACCGGGATTTTGCTGGCGGTTCGGTCCCGTTCTGTTCTGTTCTGTGCATCTAAACTGACTGTTGTGGATTAATGAGACTAAAAGAGTCCGGACCGAGTCTGTTCGGGTCTGAGTAGATCCGGAGACGCGCGGACAACAAAGTGGAATCGGAATCTGTGGATGTTCGTGTGTAGCTAGCTGCTAGCCCACCCACACAGCCCACCTCCCGAGTCGACGGACAGGACCCATCAGCACGTCCAAAACCGGACTTAGGGTAAATAATGTTCGCCACGCTTTTTCGCGAACATTGCCGTCACGTTTGCTTTGTGTCTGGTGCAGGAAGAAACGGTAAAAAAGGGCTTTTGCCTTGAAAGTGACAAAAGCCTGCAAGCAGCAAGTTTGGTTGTTGAGGATAAGGGAAAGTTGTGGGAGGGACGCCGACGGTGATACAGACAGTGACAGAGATGGCGAGTTTTGAGAGTTGAGAGATTTGTGACATTTAGCATGTTTGGAGTGTATAGTTAGTGTGTAATGTAGTGTTTTGTGTAGTGTGTTTAGTGTGTAGTGTAGTCGTTTTTTTGTGTTGTGAGTCAAAACAATGAGGAGACTGCTGAATGTGGAGCAGGCAGGAATGAGCTGAGGAGCCTGAGGCATTGCCTGCATTTAAATGTTAATAGTTACATATAACTTTGTAAATTTCTAAAACTTATGCACAAATTTAGCAAACAACAATTTATATTTGCATTATAACTAATGCAATTGGTTTATTAAACTGTTTGTGGTTTTCACAGTAAAAAATCTAACTTTTTCCTACTCTGATGTTATGTTATTTTGTGATTTTAGGTCCATAGTGTTAATATAATATGTCAAAATGAAAAAAATAATTGTACAGTCACACATGTGAGGTTGTGCTGAAAATAATGACACCAAACAAGGCAAGGTAAATAGTTATTAAGGTGAAATATAATGGTATAATCAAAAATAGTCAAAAACAGCCAATTATATCCCTGACGTCCCACCTTCAAACACAACCTCATTTGGCCATCCATGAAAAGCTACTTAACCTCCCACTTTTCTATAGGAATACATGCTTCCTACGGGCACTGCACTAGTGTTTCAAATGATAGAAAAACATATTTTCTCATTTACCACTTGTGACATCCCTCATAACATTTCACTCAAACTGCCGAACTGATATTATCAGTTGTAATGACAAACAAAAAGTATTACATTTGAAACAAATGCAGTAAAAGTAACCAAGTATTTTGACTGGTGGTCAGAGACTTCTAGAACAAAACGACCTTCATCAGTAGAGACAGCTAGATGGAGGAGGGGAAACACGTTTCAACACCAAACATGACAGGGAGCAGTTAAGTGCCCCTGTAGCTGTCAGTGTGCTTAATATCGCCCATACCTTCAGGATTCATCCTCACACACACAGCTTTGCTCTCATGGTGACATGACTCAGACATTTCCAGACAAAAGCTGCTGCCTTACATGACACAATATTTTGACTGCTGGCTGTCAGAGAGGATCCAGACCTGGACCCCCACCTGCAGCAGCTCTTTCTGCTGTGTATTAGTACAGTATAGGGGTGCACAGTTAACCACAGACAGCTGATCCTTGGATCCATGCAACACGAATAGTGAGTGGACACTGACACTCACTTTGTGTCTGTTTGTGTCTGCATTTCCCTCTTTGATTCTAGATTAACCCTTTAGGCACCGGGTTTTATTTTAAAAAATACTAGATTTTGACATCTAAATTTCAGAAGGCTCTGGCTTGAATGTAGTTTGAGATAAAGATAAAGTGTAAATGAGACAAATATTGAGAATGGCTTCCTGGCGCACTGTCTCTGCTCTCTCACCCCACAGTTTGCATGGGACTTCGTCGAACATTTTGCATTGAAGCAAGACGTTTTTATGAGCTGAGGTCTAAGTACAGGATGTCTGCCAACTAGTGGTGGGGAGTATGAACGACACGTAACACTCTATTGGGAGAAAACAGCTGTTTTGTTCAGTACCGCGGTGTGTCGCAAATTTGCGACTCTGGCGCCTAAAGGGTTAAATACTGAATTATTGTTGGCCTTTTAAAAAATCACATTTCTACAATACAACCTTTACTTTACAGCACATTCCTCACTCTTGAATTTATCCTTTTTCATAAATTCTTCTGGTGTTTTTTTTTGTGGATATTTGCAGCTTAGAAAGCAGCTTTCACACGTGCACCAGGCATTATGAGAAAATCAGAATAGTTCAGTTTGCAGGTATGTGAGTGAAAGCAGCTTAGGGTAATGAGTATGAATATAAATGGAAAAATATACAGTTGAGCTCCACAGCAGCTTAACACACAGCAGCACGGCACCTTCAACCCCCACTCCATCCTCTCCTCTCCTCTCCTCTCCTCTCCTCTCATCTCCTCATTTCCATTTCCGGTTAGCATGAATGAGCGTGAGTGGTTGGTGGTGGTGGATGTGCGAGTGGCGCAGAGCTTTGAATTGTTTGCCGTCCCTGTTTATCAGATTTCACCTGTGTGTGCATGATCAGGTAAGCTTTTTGATACCTTTACTGAGTGACCGACTAATCGGTGGTTTGCCTGGTGGTTTTTGGGAGGAATGGCGTCCGCCGAGACGCCACCTCCGTAGCATAGGATAGTAACGTAGGATAGTAGCGTTAGTGTGGAGGAGGTTCTGCTGGCTGCTGGTGAGCAGGTGGGACACGACAACCTCTGCTTTGCATCGCGGATGAACAAAGCAGTGGTTGTGGTCGTTAAAGACAAGGCACAGATTTGTGTCTTTTGCCAGCAGTACACCTCCCATACAACTGCTAAGATAAATCAACAGTTCAGGAACTTGAAGCAGGCATAAAGAGCATGGAAGAGGAGTTACAGGGAGACTCAGATCCAACTAAAGGCCAGCTGCTACAAGAGAAGAGGTTGGCTTTGAGCTCCTTTCTGCAGGAGAGGGTGAAGGGGGCTCTGGTAAGGTCTCGCTTCCTTCAGCTGAAGGACATGGATGCCCCAACCTCTATCTTCTTCAACCTACCAAAACCATTGCATAGGTGGTTTGTCAGCATCTCCCAAAACATCATTACCATAGCAGCATGACAGAGGAACACGTGCCGGACCTTCATTGTCAGGTCACAGCTCGGTTCAGTTTAAGCAAGATAACCAGTTGGGCTCTCATAGCTTATTCTGTATTTAGCAGCTATTTGGACATAAAACAAATGAACAGACAAACTAAAACTTTGACCTGATGATGGCACCAGATGAAAGTTCAGGGGATCAACTTGATTATAATTCATAATTTGGGGACCATTTACATTCTAACCAAATTCTACGGCAATCGACCCAATAGTTGTTGAGACGTTTTGATAAAAAAACAAACCTGTCAACCTCATGGAGGTGCTTGGGGAAGAGCAGGGGATCTCCAACCACCAGACTCCTCCTCTGAGGACTTGGGGCTTCATCATTGTTTTCAGCCAAGCTAAATTAATGAGCCATGAACGTTTCAGTGAAAAAAGCTTAGCTCTGGTTATTAAAACCAGGCATGGTGATGTATGATAGAAGACTGTTTTGGTGTGATTGTGAATGGTAACATATTAATAAGCAGGGCGCCCCAGAAGCTCAGTTGATGGAGCCTGAGCCCCATGAATGCAGGCTGTGTCCTGGCCACAGCAGCTCAGGGTTCCAATCTGACCTTTGTCTCTTTGGTGCATGTCGACTCTCCCCTCGTGTTTCCTTTCACTCTCCAGCTTTAAAACTGACTGCCATCTCTTGCCATTTCCTCTGAAGGAGGAAGCTTGGGTAGATAATTTCTTATGTCAAATGCATGCTGAAGCAAGCGGGGTGTTAGGCTCAGCACATTCATCTGGCTCGGTTTAAATGACAGTTTCATCCTCCACATGCAGCCCACATAGCCCTGTTCCAGGCAAATCTGACTGAAATGTATTGTTCTCATCTAAGTATTTAAATTCCTCTCATACACAACTCAACAATGACAGGAGAAGAGACAGAAGGAGCCACAAGGGAGCTTTAAAAAGCTGACTGGAAATTAATCATCATAAATCATACAGTGGGGAACGTTGTTAGTGCAACCATCTTTGATTAAATGGGAATTTTTCAATCACTGTAATAAGTACACTGGGATTTGGAAATTATTACAGAATACATTGATCCAGACAAATTGGACAAAAATCCTCATTAGGAGTTCAGTGCATTGTGTATTACCAGGCTATTGTAATTGGATAAATTAGGAGAGGAAGGAGTAAAGGAGGAAGGAAGAATGAAGGGAGCAGACAGTGGAAGCTAAGATCCTGTCAGACACAGCAGCTCCCTCCAGCAGCATCCTGGTAGAGAGCAGGTGGATGACTCCACGGCAGTGAGAGCCGGTGCCATCATGCATCCCTAACCACGGCCTTTATGCTCTGCGGCTGAACGCGGAGACAGTGTGGTGAGATAAAAAAGTCCTGTGACCCGGATTTAACTGTTTTATATTCTGAGATGCACCTTCATGCTTAGAAAATAACAAAGTGAAGGTGCGAGGGGGAAACAGGCGAACACCCTAACCCTCAGCTGACAAATCTGTGAGTGCTTGCTGTGTATCACCATCTTTATGAAGACACATTTCTTTTAAGGGGACATTTGCTCAACTCAAGTTAAAGGTTTACATTGTTTTTCATTATGTTTCTGTATTTATTCATATTTATTGTGTCATTTTCTAGTTTTCCACTATTACAGGTATTGCTTTTTCCAGTAGAGAGGACAGGGACAAAAAGATGGCTGCAACACAGAATTAGATTGAGTTTAATAGCGGTGCTCATCATGTTAGATCCTGAAACAAACCATTGTGTTCCTGCATCAAGCCACGGAGTCAAAACAGAGGCCTGATGCTGAACCCCATCAGTGTTTGTTATAAAGGTTGAACGCTGTGATAACAAAGACATTCTAATAGTTTAAAAGTCAGTGCCTTGGAGTTATACTGTGATTTTTAAATATTAAAGTAGCCTACACACAAATGACACCCTGACGTTAAGTCTGCAGCTGAAAATCAGCCAGATCCCGTCAGTTGGATTACGGTAGAGTTATTTTTGTAGAAAGAAAGAAATATAAAACAGAAGTTCTGTTTTAACATACTGTTGCTTTGTTGGAGATTCATATCATCTCTTAGACCTCTGTGTTGGCTAATGATCAGCAAAGGTTTGAGGCTTCATTCTTGTCTATCCTTAGTGTTTTCTAGGCTCAAGTTGACAGAGACAGGGCAAGGACAAAGGCAACACAGCGTTGCTTAGGATAAATTGTTTCCTTTTGCTTATTATATTTTCAGGAAATTCAAAGATAAGACCACCGGAGTCACATAAAGCTCTGTATGTTGGACGCATTTAGCCAATTTATACGATTTAGACATTTAATATAATACATTGATTTCACTGGATTTGGCCCCAGTAACCTCCCCTGAAAAAAGGGGAGATAAAAACATCTCCGCAACCCTCACGGAAAAAAGCGGAAAAAGAAAACGGAACGGAACGGAACATTGATTTCAGAGTAACATGGATATTTGCAGAATTGATGGTAAGCGTTGAGGACATGTATATGTTGATCACAATAACATCTGCTAACTCTAAATAAATGCTTCTCTGTGCATAGACGGAAATAGTTTTGCTCTCCCTTCTGTTATGCAACCCTGCATTTTATAATGGATGCAGATTTTCTACATCGAGGAGGTTTTCGACAGCTGCCACAAAATGTTTGCATCCATATTAGCACTGAGTCACAAATGTGATTTTTGTATGTATGTGTTTGTGTGTGTGTGTGTGTGTGTGTGTGTGTGAGAGAGAGAGAGAGAGAGAAAGACAGAGAAGGAAATCATTTTACCAAATGATCACTTGCAAACTGTCAAGGTGTTTTCAACCTCTGCCCTTCCACAGCGTTAAACGATTTGTTTTCCATGAAATCCATTCTGGCACTGCTTATTGTCTATTTTCTTCAGTGTGTGGTCTGGAAATCATGTAGCTATTTTATTGTCTCTGTGTCTGCTCTTGTTTTCTCAGGTCAGAACAGATTCTTTAGGACTGTGAGGTTTAACAGTTCATTCATTTATAATTTCAGTTAATTCTCTATGAATTTATTCACAGTGTTTGATCTTCTCACCAGTTACATATCTAGATTTGTAGTCAATATTTACGAATAAACAAGTTTTTTCCTTTACATCTGCATCTTTAAAACACGTTCAATAATCTGCTGAATTTACCATGTGGTTCCCTCACATTTACCTCACCCCTCAGAGTCCTTCCAGCTTCTGTGCTAATGAGAAACAGGGCTGATGTGAAACAGTATCAATGTAAAACAGTGCTAATGTGAAACAGTATCAATGTAAAACAGTGCTAATGTGAAACAGGGCTGATGTGAAACAGTACCAAAGTTGAACAGTGCCGATGTGAAACAGTGCTTATGTGAAACAGTGCTAATGTGAAACAGTATCAATGTAAAACAGTGCTAATGTGAAACAGTGCTAATGTGAAACAGTATCAATGTAAAACAGTGCTAATGTGAAACAGGGCTAATGTGAAACAGTACCAATGTAAAACAGTGCTAATGTGAAACAGTATCAATGTAAAACAGTGCTAATGTGAAACAGTACCAAAGTTGAACAGTGCCGATGTGAAACAGTGCTAATGCTAAACAGTGCCAATGTGAAACAGTGCCAATGGGAAACAGTGCTAATGTGAAACAGTGCTAATGTGAAACAGATATAATGTAAAACAGGGCTAATGTGAAATAGTGCTAATGCGAAACAGTACAAATGTAAAACAGTGCTAATGTGAAACAGTTTCAATATGAAACAGTGCTAATGTGAAACTGTATCAAAGTTGAACAGTGCCGATGTGAAACATTGCTAATGTGAATAAGGGCTAATGTGAAACAGTGCCAATGGGAAACAGTGCTAATGTGAAACAGTGCCAATGGGAAACAGTGCTAATGTGAAACAGTGGCAATGTGAGTCAGTATCAATGTAAAACAGTGCAAACGAGAAACAGGGCTAATGTGAAATAGTGCTAATGCGAAACAGTACAAATGTAAAACAGTGCTAATGTGAAACAGTTTCAATATGAAACAGTGCTAATGTGAAACTGTATCAAAGCTGAACAGTGCCGATGTGAAACATTGCTAATGTGAATAAGGGCTAATGTGAAACAGTGGCAATGTGAATCAGTATCAATGTAAAAAACAGTGCTAATATGAATCAGTACCAATGTGAAACAGTGCTAACCTTCCCCCCAGCTCTACCACTGAGCTACAGCATGTGAAACAGTATTAATGTGAAACAGGGCTAATGTGAAACAGTGCCAATGTGAAACAGGGCTGATGTGAAACTGTGCCAATGTGAAACAGGGCTAATGGGAAACAGTGCTTATATGAAACAGTGACAATGTGAATCAGTTTCAATGTAAAACAGTGTCGATGTGAAACAGTGCTAATGTGAATCGGTACCAATGTAAAACGGTGCTAATGTGAAACAGTGCTAATGTGTAACAGGGCTAATGTGAATCAGTACCAATGTAAAACAGTGCTAATGTGAAACAGTACCAATGTAAAACAGGGCTAATGTGAAACAGTACCAAAGTTGAACAGTGCCGATGTGAATCAGTGCTAATGTGAAACAGTACCAATGTAAAACAGTGTTAACGTGAAACAGTGCTTATGTGAAACAGGGCTTATGGGAAACAGGGCTAATATGAAACAGTGGCAATGTGAATCAGTTTCAATATAACACAGTGCCTTTGTGAAACAGGGCTAATGTGAAACAGTGCCAATGTGAAAAAGGGCTTATGGGAAACAGGGCTAATATGAAACAGTGCTGATGTGAAAAAGGGCTAATGTGAAATAGTGCTAATGTGAAACAGGGCTAACGTGCAACAGTACCACTGTAAAACAGTGTTAATGTGAAACAAATCCATGGGAGACCCTCCCTATGACTGAGGAGGTTAGGAAGTGCATGCAGTTCGTCCCTTGTTTTACCTGCAGTCTTGGCGTGGGTTAGGCACGTATCCTGGGTAAGCTCCTTCAGTGATGTCACGGCACATTTTGCTGTCTCTGTCTGAAGGCAGCAGAGTCCCGGCTCGCACCATCAGACCCAGACAGTGGTCAAATGTGTTCCTCTCTTCTGGGCCATCCTCGGTGAAGAAACAGTGGCCTAGCGTGTCGTAGCCCACCACATTCTTTACCTGGGAGGTAATGGACATGTCACATGTCACTGATCGTGGCCCATACCCCAGATCTAACTGGGGAAACAATTACCAACAAAGAGTTCAGTCAGCTGTGAATGAATCAACTTTACGAAGCCTAACTCCTCATCTTTTGACAACTTTCTGTTATCCAACATTAGGTGTTCTCCTCTCCACAGATGCTGATTCCTTGCCAAGTGACGAAGCATTGTGAGGAAGAAGAACGTTGTCTGCACGTGTGTCCAAATGCAGTTCAGAGTCTGGTTTCATCCCGGACTCTCTGGGCACAGACTCTGTCCTGCATGTATTAAGAGAGCTTGATACTTCTAAGATGGCACCCCAAACTCTCAGATGAAGGCTGTTCAATAAGAGCATTTACTGATAACCACTCATGTGCTAAGCCAACTAAATGCTGGCAGTAGCTTTAGAATACTGTGCAGACGTGAGAGTGGTATTGATTTCCAAGATGCCTGCCCAAACTGTTTCATCTTGTCCCTAACACACGTACAAGTTATAAACGGAAACTGAGATTGAAAAACTTCAGTTAAAGTCTGCACTGACCAGCAGTCCGTTGGAGCCGTGGATGGTTAAGCAGCGGGAGAATGAGTGGTGGATGGAAAGATCGCTGACGAAGGTCGGGGGCCTGTATCCTCCCTGCTCATCCACGTCTCCATTCATATGGAAATGGACCGGATAGTGTCCCATTGTCTGCTGGCCCATGTGCTGCAACTCCATACCAGAAATATGAACCGCCCTGAAGCCTCGCTCCACCTGACAACGACAACAGATCAGTCACTCCTGCAGAGATCAGGTTGTTTAATCAATCTCATCAACGCCTGCAAAAATAATCACTGGACACAGGATGAACAGCTGATGGGTGCACTGAAAGGCAATGATAGCGATTCATCAGTCAATAAAAGACATGAGAACAGAGTGACTCGCTGATAAAAGGAAGCTTTGTTCCACCAACCAGAGGCACATCATGAGAAACCCTCTAAACCGACACTGCTTCTCACAGCTCGTGGCCAGCAAACATTGTTGGCGATACAAGGTTTAAACACAACAGTAACGGCACAACTGTCATGGGGGAGTGTGCTCTGAGGCGTTCATTTTGAAGGGCTTCACTGGAATCTCACTGAGGCTCTCTCTCTCTCTGTGTGTGTGTGTCTGTTTGTGACTGTTTGTGTGTGTGCACACCAATGATGAGAAATATGTGACATGAGCCTGAGATGGAAATTTATAATAGGATATGATAGCTCGCCCTGGGGAGAGGCATGCAGGCAGCAGAGCCACAGCCTCCCTCTCTCCGTCCTTCTTTGTTCTGCTGTCCTTTCCTGTCTCTCAGTGTCTCTCTCCACTGTCTTCTGTCCTCTTGTTGACAGCATCTGAACCTGCTCTAATCTTACTTTTAATAGTACATCAATGCATCAACATTTGATTTGCCAAATGTTGTCAAATGTGTGTGCAAATGTCCACCATGAGGTCTTGCAGGTCCAGGGGCCTCTCAGATCTCACACTGTCCCTCCTTTAGTAAAAACTCTGTTTTCACGGTCATTTTCTCTGACTGTCTGTAATCTGTGAATCACAAAGCTTAAAGAAACACACACATTTGATTGGCTGAGTAGCATCACATGTTACATCTAAGACTTAGCATCATATCATTTCTATACTGTAAAAATTTCTGTGATAGCGGTGATGCTAACATGGTCATGGCACCCCTACTCAGATTTTCAAATGTATTGCATTTCACAGGTGTGTGCAGCATAGAGCTCAGGCCTGAATCAGTCTACTGCCCTGGAAAAACACTGAATTAAATGATAATGATCCTCTCTTCTACTTCTACATAAAACATGAGGGTACAGGTGTATTCACAAAATATATCAAACTGTTCCTTTACCTTTTGTTACCTTTCAAGGGGTTCCCTTACTGTAGCATAACTGATTTCCTTCTACGTGGTCATTCATTTCTGACACAGATATTTTGAGCAGGTCAGTGATGGGACTTAATGAACACTGCTTCATTAAAATGCTATCTCAGATGGTGATGCACTGAGGCACTGTGGGGGTGGGTAGGCTCGAGGCGCGGACCACTCTCCACTTCTCAACAGGCAGTTGTCCTCTGGAGAGGAAGTATCCACGATAAATTAGCCCGAGTCCAGGGTATTGGGGCGCTGTCACTGACACAAACTGTCGTCTGATGTGAAAATCAGTGTGTAATGCAACTAATTGGTTTTAGCTGACAGTGTAGCCAGCACACATTCAGTCACACATCTGTCTCCATGGTTTAGGAGATTCCAACTGTGAGCAAATTAACAGTTGCAAGATTAAAACCACAAGCACTATAAAATAAATTATATTCCATTCAAAACTTCAGAAACAATGAGTCTATCCATCCATCCATGTTCTGCCAATTATCTGGGGCTAATCTTATTTTCTAATTACAGTTGGAGTGTACATGGTTATACAGTTTACCAGGGGGGAGAAAAACATTTTTGCAACCATACTGCCACACAGGAACGCAGATATTAGATTATTACGCAAATATCCAGATTACATTCTGTGACGAGTTTCTTTTCAATGCCTAAATTCTTGCTTCCTACTACTATACATACTACTGCAAATGGTAAACATAGCAGGGTTGATGTGAGCTATGTTAACGTTTTTGATGCGCCACAAAATCTGGTCTTCTCCATTAAAGTCTGATGGACTGCAACCAATCCAACCATCCTCCACACACCGCTTTCAAACTCACTGCATGAAAGGCATAGGCTGGCACTGGAAGTAAGTTCTGAGGTGCAAAACCATCCACAAACCTTTTCTGATTATGTGCAATGACAAAGGCATTTTTAGAATCTCTGCTTTTTAAAATATTAGGACCCTACAATACGGTGATCCTTAAGGCAAAATAACTTTATGGAAGGTTTGGTTAGGGTTAGGCAACAAACACATCCACACTGTAACTCTCCAACCGTGAGCTGCTGAATCACTGCATATGTTAATGTATTTCACCCAACCACCCTCCACAAACTCCCCCTTAAACTCAGCTAGTCCTGAACCGAGCTGTCTGGACTTGGAGCCTGAAGCACTGGGGGAGTTGTGGTGCTGTTTGCAGGATTGTTGCAGGCCAGGGATGTGCACCCGAGGGAGGGTTTGGCAAGTGGTGAATGGAATCTGTCTCAGCAGCCTTCGTCTTGTCACATGTGAATCACTTGGTTGTCTGCTCTGTAAATGACAAAGTTAGGACAAAAGCATACCTTCAAATGTCCTCCAAAAGTGTCGAAGTTGAAGAATTTGCAGGCCTCATTGCCATAGCAGCCCGGCTCCATCTCACCACGGAGAAGGATGTTACGACTCAGCAGGCCCACCTCCGCCCTCATATCCACCCCATCCACTTCTTCACCCATGTGGATGAACTGAGGCTTACCTGCATGCACACACACACACACACACACACACACACACACACACACACCATACCTCAGCTCAAGGGCTCAACATTTAATCATGACAACAAACACAGTATAGAGACATCTGTTGAAAACTGCTGCATGGATCTCCACTCATCTGCTGACAGTGCTGTCTGAAGCTTTTACTGTTTCCCTTAAACAGTCTATTCCACAGAGCTGAGCAGCGTAAACAGATGCCCATTCTCACCAGAGACTGAGAAAAGTACAGTTTGTTGATTGTTTGCCTTGTGTGTGTGTGTGTGTGTGTGGGGGGGGGGGGGGGGGGGGGGGGGGGGTCTAGGGTACAGATGACTAAGCAGATGTTTCAGGTAATTTCAAGGGAGGACGTTATTGTAAAGCTGGGTTTGTAGCACCACTTTTTCTCTCTTCAAAGGAGGGCGGTCAGCACTTTATGGTGAACACACAGAGAGAATATACATTGATGAATTACACATAGCAAACCTGAATTAATATAGAGCAGTGTGTGTGTGTGTGTGTGGGTGGGAAGAATAGTCAAGAGTTCATCCTGAAGTCAACCACAGTTAGAAACCAAACCACTTCTCTCCCACATTCAGATTCACGGTGCGATCACACAAAGCTGCTGATGGAACCAGTAACAGCCCTGTGCTATCAGCATGCAGTGTGTGATGGTGGGAGCTTGTTTCAGGTACAGGTGAAGTCAATCCAGAAGTCCAGTGTGACTGAATGCTTTTCAGACAACAAAACAATTTGTCGGTATTTTGATGGAAACTAGCTCCTAAATGTTGTGCTGAGAATAGATGTCTCAGTCCGTTTCTGGAGATGTCACTCAACTGACACTCTCAATTTTTAAAAAGAGTGAACTAAATATTCAGACATTGTAAACATTACGGAATTGGGAGGTATTTTTACTGTAAGGTGTAATAAGGGTGGTGAGCTGTTCCCCACAATATTTGGAATTTACTAGATATGTCATCAGGTTCTCCGAAAGCAATCAGCTGATATGTTTCCTCAAAAATCAACGTTAAACTGAGCTCAGAGCAGTCTGGATGCTCCCTGAGCTGCAGGCAGGTGCTACATCAGAGCTAGGTGGCGCTATAACCACAACTTCTTTGTTTATTTTTTAAAATAGCAAAAATGTTTTTAAGAGAATCACAAGCCATTCTGTTCCAAATCAGACCCCTGGCTGTGTGCTTGTAATGAGTGTGTGCCCTGAAGAGTGTCTGGTGTTTGTGCTTGTACACGTTGGGAAAACTTCATCTGAGTGATGAAATGTTTGCACCAGAGCTACAAGCTGCTCCACAGTGACTGTCAGCTCCTTCTGATGCAAGCTAGTCACCTGGTGAAGGAGCAAGGAGACCTCTTCAATGTTACCTGGCTACAAAAGTTGGACAGCAGGATTGCTACATCAACCAGATGATATGAGGATCCCACATGGTTGGAATATACTTTTAACATAAACCACAGAAAGAAGGCGGCATTTACCCACGATTTCCTTCCACAAGTGGAAGAAGACAACAATGTTGTTCAGGACACACAATGTCAGTGAGGTTCCCTGGTTCCCTCAGCACAAAGCCCCTAACTAACACATCTCCTCATATGAACATTTTTATGAGTTTTCAAGTGAAGATACAATCACCAGAGATAAAAAGCTAACTTTAGGCTATAAATGAACTACCTTGCAGTGGCGGGCCTCCAACTACACTATACTACACACACTTTACTATCAATTGATCAATTTACAAGTTACAAAGAACCAAACATTGGCCTGTAAAGACGGACTAGTGAGTAGATGAGTCTTTGTGTTCAATGTAATGACGTTTAATTTCCCTGACAACCAAATTCACCAGAGGGCTATTACGCCTCTTACAAAATGTGAAATTCTCTAAACCGTGTGATCACAGCAGACTGTGTTTCAGACTTGAACTGAAAACCTGTTACAGTTGAGATAAAAGAAGGGAACTTAGTGGATCATTTACAACTCGAGAAAGTCTCAGTTTCACATAAAACAAATGAAATTACATATCAGACTGAAAATATGTCATTGTAAAGACTACACAGCCAACAGTCGTTAGAGACGCCGTCTCGTTGAACGCTCAGAAAACTAACTTAACACTGTAGAGACCAGCGAGTGTTTGTACCATGAGTGAGTGAGATGATGTAGTTCACTGAGCAGTTTCACACAGAACTACATGATATTTCATTTATATTGCAACAAATGGAAACTTTCTTGACTTGGAAAATCTTTTAAATTGACAAACATCATATGTGTGATTCATGTCACAATTCAAACAGCATCAAAAAATGATTTGTCTCTCTTCATTCACTACCAGACAAGGTTGTTAAAACAAGTTCCCATTGGGTCCACCAGAAGGGGCGTGGCTTCGACCCTCTATAGAAAATAACATACCAACCAGGAACACTTGCTGGAACGTTGACAGATGAAAGGCAAATTTGACAAAAGAGTTCCACGCAAAGCCTCAGGTAATCCTAATAATGGTTAGTCCACCCGTCATGACAAAGAATGAAACACTAGACTAGGGTTGGGCGATATTTTTCTAGATATACAGCACGACCACCAGCTGATAACAAATCACATTGTTGGGCTTTGAGGGAGCCGCCAATCACGGCTATTCTTCTCTTCTTCACAAACTGCTGCTGTGAGGCATTTCAAAGTGTTCGAAGTCTCACCATCTCTGGCTGTCACCTCCTTCATTTAAATCTAACAGGGAACAGGTGTGGTGGTGCACAAGGCTATTTTGCTGTAACGACCTTGGACACATTCAATTAAAAAAACAACCTTTATATTGAATGTGCTCTGTGCAATATCGGCTTGTATTTTTATCTTATTTTAAAAAAGGACTTCTCGTATTGGTCAAGCTACTCTCTGACATCAGGACAGAGCAAACTGTTGCCATGTTGAACTTTGGAATGTTGTATGACCTAGTTTTTTTTTTAAGCATACCAGCACATTTTCCATTGCTCAAACCACCCACACTCACACTTGGCCTCAGCATTTTTGAAAGATATGCTAATATGCATTTTGCATAATGTAGCTCCTTGGAAAGCCAATTACACCTCAGCAAGTGATGGTGAGGCTGAGGAGAACAAAGAGGATCCCATGAAAGGCAGGCAGGAGAAAGAAAGGGGAAAATAACACAGGAAGTGGAAGAATGGTTTTGGAACGATAATGGCTTTGTTCCTCGTGTCCTTCACTCCTACACATTCGCAACCTGAACAAGGCAAATGTGTTGATTAGAAAAAAACAAAGCGATGCCAAGGAAAAAAATAAATAAATCAAAGAAGTGTGTTAACACACCCACATGCTTAATCAGTTGTTCTGCTCCTACTCCCTCCATCAGCACAGAGAACTCAACGTACAAACAAACACCTTCATTCCAGCTCAGAAGGATTCAAAGATTAGCTTTTGGATTCCACTTTACTACACTTTAGATCTCGTGCCTCCTGTACTGTTTTAGCCACAACTAATATGTGCTTTTTTGGGAATGACTCACCAGCCATTGTCATTTATTATATCTTGCGTGGAAACATTCATTGTATTTTTAGAGTTTTTGTTCATAAATCGATGAATAGTTCTTTACGAGGGATCAGCAGATGCTCCTGTACCCGGTGCCCCCCTTTAATACACTCAAAGCACTGAGACACACATCACGTGACAGCGAGGCTTTCTACATGGAGCACTGTTTTTGATAATGATCATTAAAGATGATGACGTGAGAAACTTGCACATTAACTTGTACATTGATCAGTTTGTAGAAAACCTGGATAGTAATTGTGCAGTAAGACTCTTAGTGGTGGTGACGTTTCAGTCATGTGACCGTGATGTCGTCTGTTTGTAGCCTAACATTAGCATTTACAGCTGGATATTTAATTTACACTTCAAAAATCACAAAGTGCTGTTCATCTGTGAAGATGATGAACTATGGGTATAGGTATCATAAACTGGTGTTTGACACTGAGATGTAATAATGTACTGTAATAATTCTAAATCCAATTAAAAAAAAACTTTTTGACGAGGGAACCTTCAGGGTTAACCAACAAAAATAAATAATCTCTGTAGCACAGTGCAAACAGAACAACAATTACCATAATCCCATTTCAAAATCACATCATCATTTTTGATATTTGAGTAATGTCAATACACCAATGTCTACTGGCAACTTAAACTATCCACCAAAATCAGTTTCCTTAATATATCCATGTGCAAAGTCAGCATTGATTCATTTTATACCCTGATACGGCCAAACGTTTCTGATGACTGTGCTTCCTGTTTTGGTCCGGGTTACCAGTGATGATGGATCTTAATGCTAAAGCACAATATTCTCGACAAACGTGCAATCACATTTTAGTGGCTACAGTTTTCCTGTCTCAGTAATCCAAAAAAAAAAAAACAGGTCCATAAAGCAAAACTTATCCCAGTTTTCAGCCAATACTTCTCATGTTGAAATGAGCCTGAAGAATGCTATGTGCTTCTCCAACACTCCAGGCCACTGATTCACCCTGCAACATTTAATTTCCACATTCATCATCTTTTATGCCATTTAGAACTGTCAAAAATTCAACATGTAAAACCCAGGCACAAGTTATTGGACTCAAACTGATAAATAGCCCAGGGCTATCTCTCTGTGTCTCTCCCAGCTCTTGGCTGCCAGCAACAAAAACAACACACCCTCCCTGTTTGTGTGTAACCTCGGGGCCTGGGGAATAGATCTGATTATCACTGCATGTTCAAAAACAGTGCTGCAAAGTGGCATGCAGACAGGAATTAATGAAATGGATTACAGTCAGAAGGAGTGACAGGAGCTCTGACGAGAAGCCTCGGGCCAACCAAAAAAAAAAAAAAAGGATTTCCACTCAGGACGGCCAAATAACCTGTGATGTCAGAGAGCTGAAGCAAAACAGAGAGGAGCGTGTGTGTTTGTGTGTGTTGGCAGGCAGGGGTGGAGGACGTATAATGGACTGATCTTCTGATGCGGCTGGGCAGGAGAGAAACGCCAGCAGCTCAGGCGGAGATTTTTAAAGTAATTCTGCACTCCGAGGATAAATCAGAAGGCACGCAAACTTGACTTTTTGTGGTGTGTGCATTGGTGTCGGGAGGCGACAGCAATGAGAACATGTCATGTCAGGTTACTGCTGAATTTTAGCTGCCGCGGGCACCAAGAGCTTTTCCAAGATACAAAGACAAAGGCCATTTGAACCATACAGGAGACCAGTGCAGGCTGACAGGCCTGACCTGAAGAGTCCTGCCCAATGTGTGTGTGTGATGCAGAATGAAAGAATGAAAATAGGTTTGTATGTGTGTCTGTGTTCATAATAGCATGCGTGTCAGTGCTGTGTATATATGTGTCTGTGTGAATGGGCTCAGTCAGTCCTCCAGGATGCAGGCTGAGACTTTCCCTTGGCCCTGAGTCAGTCCAAACACCTTCCACTGACGCCCTCACACTGCTCGAGGCTGTCTCTACCTGGATACTATCAGACTGAGTGTTTATGTGCAGACACACCTCTATAGCCTCAGCGTCAGCTTTCATGGAAGGCTTCCTAGGAATAAAGATGGTTTTTCCATGTGTGACTTTAATCTGTTTAGGCAGATAGAGTTGCCATAGTTTAACAGGGGTTGCATTCCAAATCCCCAAAGGCTACAGGATGAACACATTAACTCACTCTGTATTCAATAAATAAAAAATGATCTCATCCTGAAAAAATATAAGCAATTTGCCAGCAAAGACTGTCATGAAGCCATTACAATTATAACTTTCAAGATTTAAGTCCTTGTTGAGTGAGCTACATCCGTGGTATCTCGTGCTAACAGCAAGTACATTTTAATAACAGCTCTGCTCAAAATGATACATGTATTGACTGCTGCGAGCCACAAAGACACTTTGAATCAGGAATGCAACACAATGCTTTTAATGGAGTTTAAAAGCAGGAGCAGTCACTGATTGCAGATATCATTTATTGATATTTCACACTGAAATGCACCTTGGAAAAAGTGGTTAAAGAAAAACAGCAGCTGATGCTTTTCATAGCTCTGGCCATGGGTTGTATCAGGTGTGATAACATTGGACTTGCGGAGTAATTGCAGATAATATGATAGAGACCAGTTTACACCAGCACATCATGACAACATTCCTGCCAGTCTGGAGCCTCACCAGTACGCTGTCAGAACCAACAGATCCACAGAGAATGTCATATCTACTGCCCTCCACTCTGTCCTCACACACCTGGAGAATAAGAACAGCTACATCAGGATGCTGTTTGCTGACTTCAGATCAGCGTACAGCACAATCTCACCATGAAGTTGATTTGAAAACGTAACACTCTGGACTTGAGTTCAACACTCTGTAACTGGATATTGGACCTCCTCACAAGCAGACCCCAGAAATTCTGATTGGCAGTCAGAATTGTGTTCAACACTGGAGCCCCCCAGGGCTGTGTGCTCAGCCCCCTCCTGTTCACACTGTACACCCATGACTGCACTCCCAGACATCAGGAGGTCTTAACTGTGAAGTATGAGGATGACACCACCATCATCATCTGCATCATAAACAACGATTCATATCAGGAGGAGATCAACAGTCTTGCAGAGTGGTGCACAGAGAACAATCTACTGCTGTACATCAGCAAATCCATGGAGCTGATGTTGATTTTATAAAGAGGGAGGCAAAGACACACACTCCTGTCTTGATCTCCATACATCAGCACCTTGGAAAAAAACCAACCATCACCAGGATTTCAACTAATGGCACATTTGGAGGTATTCTCTAATGAGCTGCTGCTACACTGCAGAGGTGTTCTACCTGCCCTGTAAGACGGTCACCACACACATTCACATTCACAGGAGTTTTCTGGTTCATACACAGCTACAGCGATACGTGAGGCTGTTGAAACTATGTGTCAGCAGTGGAACGTAACATTGTGCTCAGGGACTATATAAATGAACATTTGAGGAGTCTTTGCTTTTGGAGTAATAGTAGATGGTAGTCAGGTAGATGGTTAGAGCTCTGGAATATTAACTCAGACATCTTTATCTTTATTATTGATACTAATATTAACTATTGCATGAGAGTTGTGTGTGCCATATACATTTCATCACATCTTCCAAATTCTCCATAAATACTCCCTAGTCTGCTCTTTGCACTGGATATGTTTGAAGGGTGAGGCCAGAGGGTCTAGAAGGGTCAGTGGAGTGAAAGCAATGAAGAAGGGTACAGTGACAAAAGTCCGGTCAGGGAAAGGTCAATAAAATCAGTTGCAGTACCCAAAGGGCATCGTGTCCATGTAATAATACACTGGAACAAATTGAAAAGTGCTCCCCCATCATAATGCGTCTGTGTTTTCTGTGCTTGACTTGCTCTATAGTCCAGCCAGGCTCAAACTGTGATTAAGCCTTTGTTGTGCCACCATCTAAAGTGTGAACAAGGTGCCTGAGTGTGCTGAAGGTTACCAGCATGCATTGCCATTTAAAAAAATGATTCAAGCAACAGTTTTCCCTTCCTGTGTGACTGATGTATTTGCCCTGCTTGTTTTACGTGTTTGGTCTTTTTTCATTAGTTTAGCTTGTTTCTTGTTCCAATGCTTTTAACCTTGTGGAGCACTTTGCAACAAGAGGTTTATGTTTTGAGTTCTATAACAGTAAAGCTGACATTACGTAGCTTCCACTTTCCTTCAAATGAAGTGACAGATTTGTGTTTGAAAATATTTCTTCCAGGGACTTTCTCATTCCTTCTGTTGCAGCCTCTCCAAAAATGTGCTACCTGCTCACTGTTGATGTTCTGAAACTCAGCAGTAAACTGTGCTGACACTCTAACAGTGGATGCAGTGTATATAGCCAACGGACTCACTGACACTGCCATATGTAGACAAGTGTAGAAACATATTCTGCTTGTGGTTATCATATGATGAAATAATATTGTATTTCTATTTAGTCATTTAATGTGTTTACATACATTTACCCTTTTTTTCATTGCTGCCGCCTTTTTAATCTACCCATTCTAAAAGAGAGGAGGTGAACTGCTATCTCAGGAAGTGTGAGGGTCCTTCCAGAAGACCCAGTGGTGGCCTCCACAGCCTAAGTTTTTTCAGCATGCTGTCCTGATCTGCATGCCACGACAGCATCCACTCACTGTCTCAGAGCACCTTTGATGGATCATCTCCACTGAGTTTCATGAAACCATGTGCACACAAAAGACACAAATTACAGACAAAATATTCACAATGTAGCTCCGTATCAAGGAGTTCATTTCTGCTGTGTGTCCTGATAATGTGACGTTGAGCATAAACAGAAACCGGAGCCACACCCTGGGACACGCTGCCTGTGTGTCAAGGCTACCGTGCTTGAACTGACATGTGTGGTGCTCACACAGGCTTATCTTTCTAAATTGAGAATGGCCATCAATAATAATGATGACTAGATATGACTGATTTTATTGGGTCAGTCGTGCTGCGCTGCAACACTCAGGTACAATATCATGGAGCATTCTGGCGTCTTCTATCATGGCACTTCTCTTAAAAGCAATTAGGTCTGTAATTACACACTATATACATTGAACTGCATCATTTTGTCTACAGAATCCACAGAATAGTTCAGATTAGATACTTTGTCTGATCAATAATCTAAAACTGAGATATGAATACATTTAGTTCTCTGTAATCTGCATTAACCACGTAACTTTCCTTAAACCCCAAATACACTTGTTGGTTGGCCATCTATTATATTGGAGGATATGAGTGGAGAAAGTAAGCTAGTGAAAACAGTCAGCTTTCAAACATGTTAAGAATACTGCTAACTGAACTGCACTGGTATAAAGAAACGTTTCCCCAGCAGCATCACACCCTTTCATTCCAGCCCTGCATGCTGACATACTGTTGGTCACTGGTTCTCTCACCTTGGACCTTGACCTGGTTGGATGTGCAAGTAGGACAGGGCAGCACGGTGAACTCTTCAGCCTGGTGCATGGAGTAGTCAGTGCTGGCCACCACCACCCGATCCCCGGACCGCCAGCCCTCAGGTTGGTCGGCCAGCTCCAGGATGCTGCTGTTGGACATAATGTCGATGGAGATGGAGGCCTGCGGACGAACTGTCGTGGGGAGAAGTGTTAGAGCAAACGTAGAGAAGCAAAGCTGACACGCACAGCTGCATTCAAACATCACACAGTCACACACTGCAACACAGTAGAAGGTGGAACCCAATCAGCAGCGTGTCTGTGTAGCAGGTCTAACAATATTACTTTTCTTTTGTTTTTCTAAGCTGACTCGACATGAGTCACCGAGCTGATCTGGCTCGTAAGTGTTGCTATATTTTCCAAAATAGTCCTCACTTCATTCTAACATACATATACCAGTTTTTCAAGGTGTTCTCAAAATAATGATAACACCCAGAACACCGTGTCTGTTTCCTGTGATGCCCACGTCCCAGGCTAGCTCCATTCCTGACCCCCCGCAGTTGATCGCTGCCTCTCAGCATCACATTTGTACATTTTGGCAATAATTTACACAGAATGACCGACAATAATGTGAGATAACTTCACAGCTGCTGGTTTATAGTTTTATGGACAGAATATGCCACTTCATCAGTTGCCTCCCAGCTGTGGCAATTCTGCCCATGAAATTTAAGAGCAGAATTGGTGATGAGGAACAACCCAGGTGAAGCCACAGAGAACCCACAGAGAGAATGTGGTCGACAGTACACAGAGTACACAGAGTACACAGAAACAACCCACTCTGGTTAGACAAGCACCAGATGGCTCATGGCACCCTGTATTTTCCCAGCACAGCCAGCAGGATTCTGTGAGGGGAACGGTCAGGAGCCTTCTCCAACTCCACAAAAAGTGTAGCCTGGGCGGAAAAACCATGAACCCCCCAGTGTCCTTGCAAGTGCAAAGAGCTGATCCAGCGTCTCAACCTCAGACAAATCCAAATCTTTCCTCCGTCTGATTTACATGGCTGGAGTATCCTATCCAGCCGATACACCTTTAACTTGTATCACCAGTGTAGTGCAGAAGAAATCATTAAACATTAAACACAGACACCATCATTGATATTATTGCTCTCTCTCTCTGTGTTATTGTGTGTTTTCATGTGAGACAAGAAGAGAAACTCAGGATTCATGAGAGGATACAGGGCTCTGTGGTTGTTACCACAGGCTGACTGGATAACAGATTAATATTCTTCCATGTTTGTTTTGTAGCAATTTTGTATCGTGAGTGTCAGAGAAGACTGTGAGTAATCAGATCTGGTCTCGTGGACAGGAGCCACAGAAGGATTTGACTGCTGATGCCTGAAGTACGACAGCCAGCATGAAAAAACATGCATGGATGGATTACAGTCAGTTTCCTGTCACAGTCACAGTCCTGTAGATCAAAGTGTGACCACCTGCTGGGACTCTAACACTAAATCATCTCCAGGCCTCAAAGACACTATTTTACAGTAGCAGACATTATAGAGCCACCATCCACATAAACTCTCCACAAACAACAAACACAAGGCCATTATGTCCTGACTGATGCACATCAGTCCACAGCGTAACTCAGATCTCTGTGGTTTACAAGGTTTCCTAAAGCAATCTGTGCCTACTGTGTACTGTAGCTACAAGTTAGCTCTGCTAGCTGACTCTGCTCAGGGCACTGCTAAGGCGCAGTGGTGTTTACACTGCTATCACAGCAGCTTTGGACTGCTAGGAGGACAAGGTTTTCAGGTGTGGGACCAGAATAGGCACCAGAACTGGAGCTGGGCAAGCAGGCAACAGGCAGAGGTGAGGAGAGTGAAGAGGACGCTGACGGAGGAAAAGGCACAGTGACAAGTGTCGGACTGGCTTTGAATCGTCGCTGACAGCCGCGCTGTATAAAAGGCTGCAGACAGACAGCTGGACCTGTTGCTGTTCAATAGTCAGTAGTATTAGCCGGATGCTAAGTTGTTTGTTTTGTCTTGTGGCACTTGATGTTTGGCTGAGCTAGTCAGGTTATCGACTCACTAGGTTTCTGATCATGAACCAAGTCATCCCCTTTCAACAGAGGTTTAGCTGGTAGCATGTCACATACAGGTGTTACTGTCTCTGGTTCAGGTGACGGTCGCTGGGCGGGCTGTGACCATCCTGTGCTGTGTGCAGTGTTTGTGCAAATTTTAGTTCTGATTCAAATTTGAGCTTTTCAGCCATTGATACCACCATGATAATCCAGATGCATGTGATCAGACCATTTCAGGCTTTTGCATTCCATTGCAAGTGTGTACATTGTTTAATTTGATGTATTTCTATTCACTTATTAGAAAGACAATGTGTGATATGATTGAGTGCATCCATCCTGATATGCATGATGTTACAGTAGATGAAAACAAAGTAATGATATTCTGTCCAATTCATTGCTGAATAGAGGACTAATGGCATGTAATTGCCGTTCAATTTTCTTTCATCCATACAGAGAGGGGATTGTAATGAAGATGAGGTCTGCAGTGTGTGTTACTGTGAAGGAAAATACTACTTCAGTTATATCAGCTTCACTCTGCGCCGCCATCAGAACATGTAGAAGACAAGCAGAGCAATAAGAGCTCTTGTGGTCCCCACGTGGCCCCACATTTCTGAGAACATCAGCTATGGTGTCCCCTCCCAGCCTACGCCCGTGGTCTTGACAATTCCTCGTGATTGAATGCATTTGTTTGTGCAATTTTATGAAAATACGATTCAACATTATTGAAGGCGGTCTGAATCGCATGTCTCAAAGAGAGGCAACCAAAGGTTTTCCTGGAATTAGTGGGTGGGTACAGTACTATGTCGCATTGTGTTTCTGTGTGGGGGGGAATTGTATAGTGATGCCAGTGGGACGTACCAGTGTCAATTTTTACAACAGATCACGCCAACACGGCCCAGAACTTTCTGCATATCACACAAACACAAACACAGACAGGCCCAGACAGAGTCAGGGATATCTCAGTGTGGTCGGAGCGGTGCTCGTCAGCTCTTCACTGGCTGTGTGGCAGCGTTCTGCTGCACCATGATGTGGGGTCCACGCATTCCAGCCATTACAGCCTGCCCACACACAACACGCTGTGAAGCACAGCTACAGTGTGTCTTATTTTAACAGCGTGTCAGATATTTGTAGACATCAATCAGCTTCACCTCTTCATCCATGCTTTACTTTAGAGGGCCATTAATCCTTTTGGAGTGTAACAAGAGTATCACATATTACATTCTCCTGTTCTTCAGAAGAAAGCAACACACACACACACACACACACACACACACACACACACAGAAGGTAAGTATTGAACAAACCCAGTTTTCCACACAGGAAGCGGACTCTGTAGTTGCGACAGAGGCCGTGAGCCTGGTCCTTGTTGAGGCAGACAAAGCCGTAGTCCTTGTCATTCTTGTGGATCACATCTCCTGTCTGGTTGGATGGTATGCCATCATGGGTCTCGGCCTGAACAAGGGGGTGAAAGGACAGAATTCAACTGAGGGATCAATCGACACTATCTGCAAAGCAATTCCTCCACACTGAAACATTCTCATTTTGCAGATGACAGCTCAAAACTTTGGAAATATGCTCCCTCTGTAACTTGAGAGAAACACACAGAGATGCCTGGATCCTGGCATCAGGACATGTTTTGTTTGCAGGCAACTAAAAGTATGTGTTTTTGTTGCACCAGACATCTGGTATTTGTCTAGTGTCTGGCTTTGCTGGCAAAGAGCAGGAATTTTATAAAGGCCACCAGTACTGAGGATAAGATCTCAGTGCTTCATCTGTCTGGACACAAGATTGAACTTCACGTCAGAGTCCGCCACAGATACTTTTGCAACATCATAACCCAAGTCTCAGTCATTTCAGCTGGCACAGCATGCACCTCTGTTCTGAGTCAACATTTCTTAATTCCTGTGTCTTCAACATCACTAAAGTTACTCTTATGCAATCCAGCAAATTTCCCTGCAGGAGAGAGCTGGTGGCATAATACAGTAAAGGCCATTCTCCTTGTTTGAATATGTGGTTTCATTTGTCTAATTATCCTCATGTCTCAAAATTAATATGCTAAACATATATTGACATTAAACTGCTGCTTCACCCCCAATCCTCAGACCCCTTTCTAAAAGAACAGCAAGACAGCGACCATCACAACATTAGTGATCGTCAGTGATACTGTTACAGCACAACACCAGGAAGTACTGATGCTGCCCCAGACACTGAAGCTCTGGATAGTGATAACTATCAATAACAATAATAATAATAATAATAATGATTTCTTCTGTGATTTTTGATAATCTATTATTATATTATTATAACAACTAATTTGCTATTGATTTTATTTTGTATCAAACAGTGAAAAAGGACAGTCCAGTGAGACAATCAGAGAACAGACAGGACAATTTGTGAGGGAAGCAATGAAGCACATTGATCAAGTTATATTGTTGCACAGCCGGCATAACAAAGAACAGCTGCAGCCCATAGTAGTGATTTTTTATGATAATGGTAAGGGTGTTGGACTCTGTGTGGGCAGACCTGGCACCACTTCTTATCTTCATGGAAGGCTAACAGCTGCTGCTTGATGGTGCCAGGCTGGATCTACTCTCCGTGCCGCGGCTGTGTCGTGTCCCAGCAGCACACTGATGGCAGTTCCTCTTTATGCCATTAATCCAACATGATTGCTTGTTGCCTGTTGATGTCAGTTTAAAGTTTTATTTCTTCAGCTCTAAAAGATGCTATGAGATGTTGTGTATGGTTGTCATTTGTATAGTTTATAAATCAGATATTCCTGTGTTGCATTCAGATACCTCACGTGCACAAGGCATTCACAGAAAACAATGTAGCATGTAATCGAGTGTCTTCTCATCTAACTGGTAACAGCCTCACTTTGTACAAGTCTTTACACTGTAACAACTGTATTAAGTTAGAGCTAATGCTGCTAATGTAGCATCCCTTTGCTGCTTTGCACTGGCTGTTGAAGCATCACCCCTCAGGTTAGAGCTGACAGCAGTCGGACTGACCGCTGTTCTGTTCAGAAACACACTACAACACACCTGGATGCTAACCTCCCTTTGCACTGACTTAAAGGAATATATTCATGTTTGTTTGTTTTTTGTGCAGCCAGTTTCTAATACGATAAACTAAACACCTTCTTCAGTAAATATGTAAATTTGTCTCTTTCGTCAACATCAGCCTTGGAGACATGACTCTGTTTTGTCGCACCCTGTTCTTAATGTAAGCTCTTCAGCTGTTCTCTGAACTGTAGATCCAGGAGAGAGACAGGTCTGATGTCTTTTTATCATAGTTTAGAACAAAGCCTGAAGAAACAGAAGTCCAGCTCTGACAAAAGTATACAAATGTGCATTCCAAAAACCTCAAACAACAAAGCCTTCTTGTTGTTGTACTGTACAGATATGGAGCATATTCCAGCTCTTCATCTAGGACTAGAATTGGGATGGCCCTTAACTTTAAGATCTAAAATGTTTCTGTATTGAACAGTTTATCTCCTCCCCTCCTACACAGCTCACTGGCCTCTGCTGCTGTTGACTGAGTCTGGGTTTCATCCATGGTGCTGGTTGTAATGTTTGGCTGTTGGGAAGTCTTCATTTCCTGTTCGGATGGCATGTTTGTGTTCAGTGATTCTCTCTTTCAGTTTCTCTGAGTTCTCCAACATAGAAAACAACTGCATGGACATTGGATGTGGTATACTACATCAGCTGTGTTGGAGTTGATGAATTCTTGGTGCTCCTCTGAAGCTGACAGCTGGTGCAGATGAATACAAGCAATGGATCACTTCCTATGATTTTCCAGTTGTTGTTGATGATTTGCTTTATCTTGTTCCCAGTATTGTTCTGTGCCTCACAGTTTATCTGTCTTATCAGCTTCTATCCTGTAATGTAGGCCTGTTGAATCATTTTGTAGGATCTACTTAGAAACCATACTTACCACACCGTTCTCAACTTCAAAATGTGATTTTTGAACCCATATCCTCTAAAGACATTGAAGCTCTTCATTTGGGATGTTCTCTATAAGATCAGGAGGGTGAAAGCTATGCACTGTGGTTCTGTCAGAGTGAAGGTGTCATCTCTGTGTGAGGTCATGTTGTAAAATTGGTTAGTAGTATCAACATATCTGTGATATGACAATGTGTGCTTAAATAAATAAATATGAGGTCCTCTCAGTATTGGCCATCAAGCTTGATCTTATCTTTGGACTGGCTGTGAGGAGAGCAAATATATTCTTCCTCTCATGAATAGATTAGTGAGGCTTGGAGTGTAATGAGCTCCCCTAGCTGTGCCTTTCTGTTGCTGATAGAAAACTACATTCCATCCATTCAGGGCCAATCGATGAGTCTCAATCAAGAGTCTTTATGTGGTTTACATCCTTCAGAGCGTCTGTTTGTACATTATATGCCTTTATGAGGCCTGCAAGTTCAAACGCGTACGCACTAAGCCCGTTTATTAAAGGCTTTTTATTTGGTATTTTGTGATCACCGAGCAAAGTACAAGTCTGCCCTCAGCCTTCTGGTTTCATTATAGCCAACACTTGAGATTCACATGAGACTGTTCAGACAATGCTTTTCATCCCGTCTCTGATGAATGGCTGCATTTCAATTCTGGACAGTCATTCCTGCTTGAAGAATTTTAAAAATTGAACGTTTTATTTCCTAAATTGGTCTTTGTTTTTGAATCATGCAGCATCTTGCACAGTAATATCAATCCTCTAAACTTAATCAGGGTAAGACAACAAACACAGGCAGGCATACAGGAATATTCTCCCAAAATGTTGGACTGCTACTTTACATGCTGAGACACGGGCCTACAGTTAAGTGATGAATAAATTTAAGATTCAAAGCATTTGATTACTTCAGTTACTATTCTTTCATCAGATGAAACTGAAATAGTTTTCAGATATTCCAAAAACAGACATCAGTTCAGGCAGTCAAACATCTAAGGAGAGAGAGATGCAGGGTTTCTGGGTAAATGTTGAAAAAACGATACCTTTGCACTGGATCCACATTTTACTGACAACACATCAGTGGATTTTCATGTTGCATTAGAGGAAAAAAATAATGACCAAGCTATCCAGCTGCATAAGCAGCTCTCATCGCTGAGGCTCGGTGACTGCATTTGATTTCAGTAAGGCGTGTTTGACTGTGCGCACACACTCATGTGTGTATTTGTGTTTGATGAAGTAAGAGACGTACCTGGATGTCCAGTGGACTGCTACACAGCCGGTCAGGGTAAGCCACGTGCAGGTCAGACAGTTTCTCCCAGTCTCCAGATCCCCTCTCATCATCCCTGTCGAACCACTCTGTCCACTCTGCCTCTGTTCACACACACACACACACACACACACACACACACACACACACACACACACACACACACACACACACCAGTAGCTCCCAGTTTATTGGTCAGACAGCCAAGCGGTAGATATTAGACTAATCTATGTCAGGGCTTTGACTCTCAGTCCATTTAGGCTGTCAGAGGGCATTTGTAGCAGAGTAATTGAGGTGCTCTCTCCTCCCATTATGCTCTCTGTCTGCAGCCACAGTGGGGATGTGCATTTGACTGTGGGCCTGAATTTCAATCTGAAGCCCGAGACATGGCAGAAGACGCTGTTGGACCTGTGTGTATGTCTGCATGTGTGCATGTACATGTAATCATATCTGCAGTTTCATTACATGAGCTGCTATCTGATGGGAAGGAAAAAGGAGCGGTTAATAACAACGGCGTAAGAGATGTAGGACATGGGGCAGACGTATTGAAGAGGGGCTGATATGATACATTACAGTTCAGGAAGAATTTAAAGAGCCACAGTGAGATGATGGAAAAATAGGAGTTTTATTTTGCTTGTGTCTTTTCATTATAACGATGGTGATAACCTGAGACTCGACACTCATTAGGAACATTTATGAATTACCTGTTACTGCTGAACATTACACAGCGAAACAAATAAAAATAACAGAAGGATAACACGAGGTTGACACGATTATTCAAAGATGAGAGGAGGAGGAGTGGGGAGAATACTTTGTACGAGTCAGCATTAATTATCTATGCAATCGTCAAAGAGGACAGAGGACCCGCCCTCTGAATATCCAGTCTGCTCTGATTGGTTATCTTGCACACGCTTGAACAGAGCAGCTGTGCTAAAATCAATTCTTATGTGCCAAACTAGTCACTAATTTATGCAAATGTGTGACATGGTTATGTCACAAAGTCATGGAAAATGTCGGGACGACTGACGAGGCGCTCACACTCGTGGAACAGTGCACGGCACGCCTGGGTTTTCTCTGGGAGGGAGGAGCTTCTGCTGGTGCAGACTTTGACCCTTTTAACATCTTTTAAGATTTCACATGCACAAAAACTTCATTAAAACACTGATGGAGAGGAAAATACTGAAAAAGCATAATAGGTGTCCTTTAATATAATTATAGTTATGATGGCCATGCAACTTCAGCTCCATTTTTATTGGCTGCCAGTGTTTGTACTGTTCATCACATCACTCTGAAAGTTACACAAACTATATTGTTCGCCACTGCTGTTGCCATCGGAGGTGATGTAGTGATTGTTGTTGTGGACGGCCCTCGAGTCTCAGCATCATACAGTGAGGTACCTATAGTACCTGTCTTCTCAGAGATACTTCTTGTGCCAGACGCACACAGAGTGCAAAAGAAACCTGCATGATTAGCACAGTGCCTACAGTTACATTTCATCATAATCCTTTCAATAAACATCAGAGTGATTTTTATGGTGGAGAAAACTACAAAGCGTGTTGATGAAACGTGGAGCCCAGCGCAGCTCTGAAGGCTTTGCAGTGATCATGTTATAAATGATGGTGACTTACACATTCAAATCTGAACCCAGATGCAGAGACACTGTTCAGATGTGTCGTCCAATCAGTTAGTCCGTAAGCCTTCTTTGGAATAGATACACTTAGCTTGTTTATTAATTACATCTTAATGCAATTGCAGCTTTTAAATGTTTATATCACTCCTTTGTTGTTGTTGTTGTTGTTGTTGTTTTTTTGGGGGGGGGGGGTGGGGGTGCAGCAGGTGGAGGTAAAGATGGTGATGATACTGAATGTAGTACTGGGTGAAAGCTGCTCAACACACAGTCAACTCTAACAAAGAGATGTTCAGGTGCAGCATGTTGGGATTTTACAGCATTACGACACATTCACTGTTCACTGTTTGTTTGCGTTACAGTAATTAGATTATGTGCTGATTAAAAAGCCTAATTGCTTCAGTTTTGTTTCTAATAATATTTTTTAGCTCTATATAAGTCTGCACTTAATACATGTGTATTTCTGCCACTATGATCTTCCTCGTGGCTTATGTAAATCCTATCTGCACCATGTTTATGTAAGTACAGCCTAACACATTATTAACCTTCACTTACTTTACTCCTGTTGCTGTTTGTACTATTTCCCCTTAAATGTATAGGAGAGAGAAACACTCTGCAAACACTGTCACAACTGAAACTGCAACTCAAGCCTGGTGTGTGTGTTTGTCACACACAGCACATGTGTTCATGGCAGAATGTCTCACATCTGTGCAACAACAACACAGCTACATGCCGTACAACTAGGGATTAAAAACTTCATCAAATTAAGTACAAGCTTTGATGTCATGTTAATTAAAATGAATCGTACATACCAATATCTTCTGTAAACATTCAAAATAATTTGCTGCAAATGTATTTTGTCAGATCAGTGACTTGGTGATGGTGATATGTAAAGCTTGACAGATTGGATGGTATGTAAATGCTGCATGAACTGCACAAAGCGGTGCTCCTGTCAGCGGCTCTGTCTGGGTGTTTAAAGTTTCAGTGTGTTTTTGTGTTTTTTATGATGTTTTATAATTTTTAACACATATATTTATTTATTTATTTTTATTAATTTTGTTCCAAAACAAAAGTTTGGCTTCTGGTGTTAAAAAAGGCTGAGTTATGGTTGCATGTGTGCTCTACACAGAGCTGATGCTGACCGACGCCATAGTGAGCATTTATACATGTGTGCTGGTGTGTTTGTGTAGTAGTGGTGGTGAGCAGCCTGCCAGCTGACTTTCCCCTTTAAACACACCAACTCCTTCAGGTCACAGCTGTGACTTGGTTTTGTCGTGCTGGTGTTTGCCATCGGGCTCCTTGTTGAGGGGCAGCCCGCCCTCCAGACATTCAGCCTGTCTGCTCTTACTCGCTCAGAGCACCTCCAGCAGTGAAGAGAAGCTACAGAGGAGGTGTATTATCTGAGAGCAGCAGCCTGCTGGTCAGGAGGGCCTGCAACAGCCTGAGAGTTTAGCGTATTGAACAGGGAAACTAGAAGCTGAAAATGTGATTCTTCCAAATGAACCCGTCACATTACTTGTGGTCTGCATTTCTGTAATGTACAGTTGCATTTCTGGGGAGGAGCGCGTCAGGCTACAGCGTAGGTCAAGCACCTCCACAGAAGCTACACCATATGTACGGTGTCAATTCATCAGTAACACATCCCATTCTGTGTGGGACTTTAGTCTTTAGTCAGGGGCGTCAGACAGCGCAATAATCTGCACACATTTTTTTAACAAGTAATTTTTTTCTATGCTTAATTACTCAAAATGTGTTACATTGAAAGCATTAAGTAGAATAAACCCTGACGTGTGAGTCGTGTGTGTAGTTACCTTGCACCCACTGGCTGCTGGTGCTGACGGTGAAATGATCTCCATAAGTCGACTGAAAAACACGAGAGCTCAGGGCCTCAGAGGAGGCTTTGGTCCCTGACAACACACACACACACACACACATCACTTACATCATATATGCTTTTCTATCACACAAACAAGAGCAGGATGGGAGCAGCATTTTGAAACTGATTGCTACCTTGATAAACAGCGTGGTCCTCCACAATAGAAGAAGAGTCACCCTTTGTCACTATAAAAGTCCAGGGATGTCTGTGGAGGAGAGAGAGAAGACTGATGACAAAGGGAAAAAAACAGGTGATTGGTTTCGATAGAGGGAAGAGGAAGTGGGGCGGGAAACGACAGAGAAAGGAGAGATGAGACCGGAGCAAGACGGAGACAGGAAGACTATCATATTATATATAATAAGACTATAATATTGCTGATGTAAAGAAGGAGTGACTGACATCCATAAGTGGGGAGTCTGTAATTAAATGAGCTATCCCAGCATGCATCACTCGCTCTCAGTGAGGAAAGAAGAAGTTCTGTGCATGTGTGTGACTCCATGTGGGTACCTGAGATGTCACGGTGTGTGTGTGTGTGAATGGAGCTGAGTGTGTGTCGAGCGCGGAGCAGTCCGGACAGAGCTTGGACATGGTGCTGGGCAGACGGCGGTGCAGTGTTGGGTTCTGCTGTCTGAGCTGACAGAGAACACTCTGGTGTGAACCAGCTGTTCAATCGGTGTGATGTGAAAAATGCACTGGCAGTGAGAAGGAGCGGCTCCGTTTTTGTTTAGAATTTGATGTCAGTGACGATCCAAAATCTCTTCAGATCTGCTTTCCCCTCTTTTAATTTACAACATGAACTTCATTCAGTTCCACCTCACTTTAATGTACATTACTAATTACATTTTGAACAATTTGATAAAATATATAAGAAAATACATTTCAAAAACTAATACGAGAAAATATTTGATTTAAGACACTTAAACAACTATCAGATCTGCAAACGTGTTTGTTGTTCTTTGGTTTTCTCTGTAAAGATAAGCTGTGAGAAACACCTCTTAATGACCTTAACTAATGAATGATACACTTACATTTATTATACATTTTCTATTGCCTTCGCCCATGGAGCTAACTGGAATTGGCCCCAGTAACCCCCCTGAAAAAGGGGGATAAAACATCCCCACGACCCTCACGGAAAAGCGGAACAGAACTGAACACTTATATTTACTTAAACTTTAGTTGATGATAATTCTATAACGTCCATCCAAATAATGATTATAGATGGACTACAGTAATTATAAAAGTAAGATAAACATCTGTTGGACCAATAAACAGCTGCTCAGTAATAACGGTTTATAAAGCATTTTATTGTCGTGAACAGGGGCTCACCCATTAACTAAGTCATAGTTATTACAAAATGTTAGCCAACTGTGTATCTACCCACAGTTAGTATGATGAGATGCAGATAGCAGAAGGTAAGAGAAGGCCAGCTGTAATAGTTACCATGGCAGGTTTGCACCCACAGTCCACATCTGGTGAGTCAGACTAAGCCCAAACAAGAAAATCCACATATCTGCCAAGTATAAAGTGGTTCAGGTGATTGGAACAAACTAGCAGCTGACCCTGGTGAAGCAAAACACAGTGCCAGTGGTTTCACTCCACTGCACTGACAGATGGCAGCAATGTGAACGCGAAGGCAGGGAAGAAGCCTGCAGGCTAGTAACATGGACGTTAATCAAGCAGGATTCATATTAGTCAAAATATCAGCCTAGTGAGTGTTTTCTGAGGAGGGAAATACATTTGTTACACTTCAAGGACACACACAAAGCATTTGGTGAGAAACACTGAAAATAAGCAGAACACGTTTACATGAAAACTCCACAGGGCACCTGTAGTAAAGTGATGAACACATGGAGGCAGGACAGCTCAAACCTCTGCAGTCACAGAGGAGCAACTGATATTGAGCCAGAACTCTTGTGGATTGCTTCTAATTAACTGTGGTGATTCTGTCAGTGAGTCAGAAGTGTTACTGTATCCACCATCTAAACAGGAATGTTAGGAAGCAGGCAGAGAATCCACCATCCAATCTATGTGAAGACAACACAATTCAGCTCGTACCTAAAAGACGCGTCACAACTTCACCACAGCTGCCGATGTTCCCTGACCGCTGAGCTTTAAAAAGCAGCAGCAGAGGTGTGATGTTGTATTTCTCCACAGCACCAGTGTGGCAGCTGCAGTAAACATATGCAAATAACATGACTGAGAATGTATTGCAGAGTCCACACTGTCTCATAAATTCCAGCTTATTAAAATGTCTCTGGGTGCGCCGCAAATTACACAGCCTCTCTCTCGTGATGACACCAGCGCTGGCCTGTCGGCAACAATGTGACGAGCGAAGGCGACAAGAGTCATTAGGCAGGAATCCCTCTGCCACCTCACCATCGCTCCCATCCATTTACTCTTTCCTCAGCATCCACAGCCGTGCAAACCGAGAAAGGGAATGTGAACTCTCACTCTGTCCTCATACCGTTTATGAAACCCTCCCAGTGTTTCCTGTGGTCTCCTCAGCGGCATTAAATTTCATAACACCGCCCGGCCCGGAGGTTAACCACAGGGCCTGCACTGCCAACATTTGCCAGCATCTTCTTTCAGCCCACAACAAGGCCTCTGATATTGTAATGACTTGCACTGAGCAAAACAAAACACTCACACAAGCTTGAGGTTGCATTTCCGACATTTTGCATTCTCTTGTGTAGAAAACAAGAGCTTAGTTGAGTCGTGTATGAGGAATGCGTCAGTGTACACATTCTTATCTGCTCTGATGCCCCTTATGTCAGTAACTTTGAGACATCTCCAGGGTTCTGCTATCATGCCATGATTCAGTTTCCATTTCTCATGCATTCCTGACATAGTAACACAAACGCACACACATCCACACGCACACGCACACGCACACACACACACACACACACACACACACAGACCTGAGCTTTTTCCACTAAACTCTTTCTGCAGAATGAGATACAGCATCACTTAAGCACACACAACAGGATTAGCTGCTACAGCATTCCATAAAAAGTGGGAGTGTGTGTGTGTGTGTGTGTGTGTGTGTGTGTAAATGACATACTGTGAGCATAGGCCTATCTTTAGGCTTCATGTCTACATCTTTGCTGCGTGTTTGGGCTGAGCATACTTCTTGCACCCGGTTTTCCTCTCACCAAACAGCAGACAGATGAAGGGAGAGACCAGCTGGCTGGACATTTAGTAGCTTAAGAGCCAGTTATTTTTCTCAGGAGTTGATGTGAACCAGGCCAAAGCCTGGAGAGGAGTGAACAGGGGACTGACTGCTGGTTGATCAGGTGGACACATGCAGCACACAGCTCTTAATGGTTGCTGACACTGCTCTGTGTCTGCTGGCTGTATAAATAACCAGCTGCCTGCTAACATGTTCACCATACACTTTATATGCCGATATTGTGTTTACAAGTCACTCCCCCACACCGAAGGGTACAATTAATGAACGAAAGAATTGATTAATTACCACTGCTATTGATTGATTGATTGATTGAACAACCATGTCTCCATGAAATAATGTGTATATACAATTAATCAGCCATAAATGAGGTTTGTAGGAAACATAATGCAGTCCACACTGTTTTCTCCTCTAGATGTATTACATAATATATGTGCATTAAAATGTTTAAAAGTGACTCAACCTTTGCTCTATGTGTTGTTGAGTTGTGGACTTGTTTGGTTGGATTGTTTCCAACAATGTTCAAGGCAGAGGCATACATTATTCTACTCAGGCTAAAATAATGTAATAACTCCGTCTGAGTCACATGAATAGATTTTCAGCAGCAATTGCAGTTATTAACAATGAAGACAACAACTCCCATGATCCCGCGCTACTTCACAACATCATCAAACTACATATGTAGTTTTTTATGGTTTTGTATGAGGGACCCCTAGAGGCAGAAAACACAAACTGTGGATTTCAAAATTATCTTGTAATGCAATATCTGCTCAAAGTGATTGCTGCATAAAACTTCTGGTCAGACATTCACAGTACTTGGTTAGTGTTAGTGAAGGATCACAGTCTTTGTTTAATAATGACAATGAGCCAAATTACAGAAAACGTGATTATGAACATCCAATCAAAAGCACAACCTTTCACTAATCATAACTAAAGTAGCTGTGGATACAAACCCCGGTGACCCATCATCCTGTACAACTCCAGTACAGCAGATTAATGTTGCGCCTCATTTACTCCAAACACGTTTGTGAGTGTGAACATGGTAGTGATTTAAAGTCAACACAACAAGGGAAATATTTTAGTCACATGTAAATGTAAATTGTAGGAGACAGGGTTGTACCTTCAGTGTGCAGGTTAAACACCTGGGTGTGATAAGAATGGAGCTTTTCTCTTTGTACAAATCAAAGTTTTGTTCAAATGCAAAAGAATGTTATTTTGTCTTAATTCAGAGGGGACATAGCTTTGGTCTTGGTTTATAGTTTTCCTTTCTTTGATTCGATCAGTAAAATAGAGGAGATATGTTTCATAGCATGATGATTACAGTAGTGCTGCCGAGGTGCTGTGGACTCCTAATCTTGTTCTCTGGATGAAAGAAAATCTGTTTGTTTGGTACGGACAAAGTGACGTCATCCGGATTTGAATATCTCTTGTAGTGAAAATGAAAACAGTGATGCTGTTGACTGCATTATTTTCTTTCCAGCTCATGTAAATAAATGAGGAAAGAAATAGAAACACATGTCAATGCCATTTATCACAGGACAACACCACCATCACAATCATTTAATCTACACATTCCCCAGAATTTTAACTTGTTGTTTTGAACTGCAATAGATTGTTCAGGTGTACCTAATGAAGTGACCACTGAGTGTGTGATAAATGTTCTCTGGAGATAGTTATTGAAAATCATTACGCGCTACAGTCTCCCAAAGAGCTGCAGGGATTCATTAATTAAAAAGACAACTATACACTGTGACTCACCTGGGGTTCCACCATTTTGTTATTAATTTATAGCAATCAATAAAAAGAATGCACCAGTGCTGCGAGCCTAAAAAAGTCTCTCCTGATGTGATGTGAGCTGAATGCCTGAGTTTATACTGGAAGACCTGAGCTCACAGTGCTCATCAGCAGAGTGTCACCAATCATTACTGATCAATCCATTCATTTATGATTGTTTTGATTATGAATATCAGTTTTGTCTTTGTTTCAGAAAATCTACCTGCCAGTTTCCAAGTTGCCAGAGGAGAGTACTATGGTGTCTTTTCATTTCAAGAACAGTTATCAGGAGCTCACCGAAATCCCAGACTGCTGATGTGCTGGCTGCCCAGCCTGGAGAGGCTCTTCTTAGCAGAGTCCTCCAAGTTGTTGGAACCCTCGTCATTGACCACCATGGCTAGTATTAGCCCCGCCTCCACGCCATCCACATACTTAGCAAGGCGACGACTCTCGTCCTTGCTGCGGTATGTATCAAACCTGTAGGAGAGAAGGGATCTTAAAAAGGTGCAGGAGAAAGTAACGGGATGTTTTCGTGTGCCTTCCATTCATCCCAAAACACAGAAACAGAGTCACTCTGCACATAAAACAAACTGTGTGGTACGTACAGATCATTTTCCCATATTTAAAGACATTTATCAGCAGGTATAGTGATCTGTGGGTCACAAAACCTCTTTTCTACATATTTTATTTTGCAACCTGGTTAAGAAGACTGTAATAACAAGGAGTGCGACAAGTTTACTCGTAACAGAGGTTCTGCAGCTGAATCAGCTGCTTCTCAAAACAATGGCAGCAAACTGAAGAGGATGAAAAAGGACTGTTGCACGCTGATATGCAGCATTTTACGGTTGAAACAAACAAGTGTTTTGAGTCAAGAAAGATGGATTATCCTTACAAGTTTACTTAAGTGGCATCTTTCAATTTAACAAGTTCCACATAAGACATACAAAAGAATGGAAATGTTTAAAGGATTATAAGTTAAATGAATAACGTTACTTAAGAGAGAAATTAATGCTCTTAAAGTGATTTACAGTGCAGAAAAGGCACCAATAAAGAATTCATTACTGAATTAATTTCCCAAGGCCCTCCGAAATCAAAACTTTAATTACTAAAATTTATTTCTCTCCAAGTCAAACACAACTGTGTGAGGACCAAAAGAATCAAATTAACCAAGGGATCTTTCCCACAGATCCATCAGGGACACTGGACACTCTGGGGACACTATGCCAGCAGAAAACTGGACAAATATACATCAGAGTTAAATAAAGACCTACTGCTGCAACAATGAAATGTGCAATTTCTAAATTAATACGATCAGGTTTAAAAAAACGAAGGTAACACATTATAGAAAGGGCATGTGCTCATTGTCACTGACACACTGAATGTAGAGCCATGTGAACTGAAGGGTCCAGTGCAGAAGTGAAATATGTCATTTATGTTTTCATTAGTATGTGACCGTAGAATGAGACCTTTATATCTAGAGATCTCTGCGCCATGTTACACCACCATGTTTCTACAGCATCCCAGAATGGACAAACCAAAAGCGCTACCATGTTTTCACATGTTTACGGCCATCATAGTGGAGGGTGAGGCGAGGGGTACTCATTGGTCGCAATTTTGCAACCTCACCAGATGCTAAATCCTACACAATGGACCTTTAAAATGACACAAAGCACTGCATGATTGAATACAGGAAAAAATTAATTGTGTCTCGCTGCGCTGGTGTTTATGTCTCTCACGGACATCTCTATAGATGTTCAAAGGGGGGAACAGAGTCTGGGTTTGAACACTGTCCATAAGGGAATGGGATTGTTTTACATCGGGATGGCACAGTGTTGTTTTTGGTGATTAGCAGTTGGAGTTTTCTCTGTGAGTAGGTTATTTAATGTCACTGAACCTTGTCAATATCTGGAGGATCCATCATCCCACAGGGAAAGAATCCCCATTTCACAAGTCCACAACACATAGACAAGTATGGATTACTTTTTAAATTGACTCTAATTCAACAGCAGCAACCACCTCATTAAAATATCATGATAATTTAATCTCAGACCACAGCCCTGTTACTATACTGTAGGTGTTGATGTTGGGTGGAAAAAGCCACAATTGGCGGTTCAAGTCAAACCTCATTAACGATAAAATATTCTTTGAAAAATGCTCAGCCTCAGTAAAGGAGCACTTAGCTTTTAATGATACTGGGCATGTTTTAGATTACATTTTGTGGGAAGCCCCTCATATCATATGAAGCCACACAGAAAAAGCAAAGAGACAGAGATCAGCAGCTTGCTTTGCTTGACAAGAGACACAAACAGTCTGAATTGGGAGAGAACCCTGGCCCTCTGCTCTCACATCAGCTGAGAGGAGCACAAACCAGCAGAGCCATTCATAAAATTAAACCACCTCGTTAAAATAAACGATTGCTTCGAGAAATATTGAGAAAAACTGTATACAGTCCTGCAACAGAAGATAATATTCTTCAGTATCTGCGCTCTCTTCCATTTCCTAAACTAGATTTCAATGCACAAAATGAGCTTAACCCTGAATGTTCTCATTGCAATAAAAGAACTGGAGTGAAAAGGCAGCTGGGCCCTGATGGCTCCGATGGCCCTGATGGCTCCGATGGCCTCGGTACAATGAGATGTACAATGCATATGCTGACGACGTGGCCCCTCTATTGCTGAGAATGTTTAATGAGTCAATCCTAAATAAAAAGCTACCAGAGTTACTATACACTGCAAATATCTCTTTAGTTTTGAAAAAAGAGAAAGACAAGACTGACCCATCATCATATGGGCCCACTGCCCTTCTAGGCCACAACCTATGACATTCAAATGACTTCTATCTTAAGATAGAAGTCATTTGAATGATTTTTAATTTAGTATGAATTAAAAAATAGTTCTCATTTGTTATAAATATACATTTGATGATGCTAGTTTCTCAATCTGGAATGGAAAAGGACCGGTTGCAGTAAAAGATCTGTATGTTGATAATGTATTTTCTTAATTTATTCAGCTTAAAGAAACAAATGCAACTCAGCCATCCAATAATGGAACAATGTCAGAGGAAATATTCTACATCTTGAAACTTACAACATTACAAAGAAACCAAATACTAAATATCTATAAAGAAAAGACTATCGTAGTTCAAAGCAATATCTGTTGTTTATCAATCATAAGTATTGCTTAATTTTCCTCTAATCTCTCATTGAACTTATCACACTCTGCATATTAATAGTTTAACCATAATCCTCATTTATTAAGTGCATTGTACGAATGTCACCTTTAATCAGTCAACGTCTAATGGCAGTTAATTAGAGGAAACAGGATTCAGTCTAATGCCCTGCTTCCTCCTCTAAAAATCACCCAATTATCTGTTTACCACACTAAAAGCTGTATATCAATTTATCTAACCTCCATCTGGAATAACAACATCGTGGATAATGAATCATGAAAGGATATAAAGGATGGCATTGATTTCCAAATGTAATATCCCTGTGTGAAACAGTGCCAGAGCCATTAGAGCTTATTTGTCTCCTTCACTTACAACCCTGTGGTTACGCCGTTTATGAGATGTCAGCCACCACATCATTTCTGCTCTAATTAAGAGTCTCATTCAGAAGCCAAGACAGCTTTTCCTTCACCCGAACCTTCACCTGTCATCGTGCAGCACCTCTCCAGTCTTGGGGTCGATGACGTGGATGATGATGCCTCGGTTCCCCCAGCTCCTCTGGAACAGATAGTTGTTCTGGTTGCTCTCTCCGGGCTGTAAAGTCTTGTTGAGGAACGTCCAAGACAGCTTCTTTTCTCCATGGATCTCTAGAGTCCCTCCCGTCCCCACGCCAATGTACTTTCTTCCAAAGTAGCTGTGTTCCTGATCACTGTCATCCAATCTAAGAACAGTGTGAGATAATGATAAAGTTTCTGCTGTAGGAGATACACTACTTGATAATAAAGGTAATTAATCACTGGTGATTATTAATACACTCGTAAATGGTTGGTCTTCAGCTTGGATTGTAAACTAATTCAAATTCTTGTTTGAAAATAACTGGAGGATGAAACACTGGCCTGGCGAATCTTCCGTCGTCACTAAATACAAGAATTAGATTAAATTTACTTCCTATGAATCAGGCGACGATACTTAACAATATATAAAAAGTGTAAAAAGAAAGAGCTTTTCAAAATAAAAGTTCTTCAAAACCGCAAGTTATAATTTGGGAAAAATTCAACACGTGGTTGAAATCTGCAGAGATCGCTAGTCTTGGAGCGTAACGCAAAAACGAAGTAAAGTACAAAAAATTAAAAGTAGAAACGAAGAGTAAGTTTCAGAGGGTAATTTCAAAAGTAAGAGCAAAAATTTTACGAGAGAGAGAATTAACGACCCGTCCTTCAAATTCACCATCACTCATAAATCATCTAATCTCAATATTTTACCCTTCACAGTTTCCATATTTCCTGTTACCTGTTGTCATTTGTTTGAATTATCATTACATTTTATTTACTCTGCATTATTTTAGTTAATAATCATATATATGTCCTTGTCTGTGCAAGTTTAATTTGATGTGGAAAACCGATGGATCGTGTAAAGAAATCACTACTTCAGAATATGAGATTGAATATAGATTTTGAAACTGAATGAATTGATTTGAACTGTTCAAGCCTAACTTGTACAGAGCCGTCCACAGAGCAATAAGCTCATCTTTAAGGTTACAGTAAATGCTTGAGAGACTTCAAGTTTAAAATGCCCTCATTTTAAAACAATTAAATTATATTACATTACTGTGACCCTCCCTGGTGAGGGATCATTACAGTCTTGTCTTAACAGAAAAGGAGAGAACGACAGTCCAATATACAGTCTACTGTGGGCTGATATATCAGATTATGGTTATTTGGTTGATCTGAACCTGTCTCGTTACTGATTAGCTGCATGTTAAACTTCATACTTCATATGTACCTTCCAAAGAGGGAGATGGTGAGGTTTCCTTTATAAGGACAGTCCGGGCTTCCGATCTGCAGTTCACCTTTGTTGCCTATCAGGATGTGTTTTGTTCGAAGCAGTATGGGCCGGTTGGTGTCAGCAATCACCAGCTTTCCTACAGGACAGAGAGAGAGAGACAGAGAGAGAGACAGAGAGAGAGAGACAGACAGAGAGAGAGAGAGACAGAGAGAGAGAGAGGGGAGAGAGAGAGACAGACAGAGAGACAGAGAGAGAGAGGGAGAGAGAGAGACAGACAGAGAGACAGAGAGAGAGAGACAGACAGAGAGAGAGGGAGACAGAGAGAGAGAGACAGACAGAGAGAGAGAGACAGACAGAGAGAGAGGGAGACAGAGAGAGAGAGACAGAGAGAGAGAGAGACAGACAGAGAGAGAGGGAGACAGAGAGAGAGAGACAGAGAGAGAGACAGAGAGAGAGAGACAGACAGAGAGAGAGACAGACAGAGAGAGAGAGACAGACAGAGAGAGAGAGACAGAGAGAGAGAGGGAGACAGAGAGAGAGAGACAGAGAGAGAGAGAGAGAGAGAGAGAGAGAGACATACAGAGAGAGAGAGAGAGAGACAGACAGAGAGAGAGGGTTGTGGGGGTGATGAAGTCTCCTGGCAGGTCTTTCATGCCCCAGTGCCCTCAGACACCTCCCGTCTTCCAGCCATTTATGGCCCTGGGCTCAGTTTGTCCACACACACACACACACACACACACACACACACACACACACGTACACACATGCACACGCACACACACACACACACACACACACACACACACACACACACACACAAACTAACACACACACCAGATGTAGCAGGCCAACCACCTGTTTCCAATCCAATGATTCCAGTTCAGCAGTGGAGGAGCTGTTGAACAGCAGACTTCACCTCCTGAGCTGCTTGCTTGCTTTCACCTCGTTTTGTCTTGAATAATGACACTCTGTGTCTTTGCACAACACTTTCTTCAAAATGCATTCAACAAGACTAAAAGCCAGATTCAGTCATTCAGTCAGAGTCACTTCCATCAAAGGACTGACCTCTTACATCAAACAGTTCTCCAGTTCAACATGACAGAGAGACTCTGCAGCCATGGAGATTGTGCTGGGAGAGCTACAATACAAGTATTAATCTATGAGACTGCTGTGTTGTCATTTGACTATCGAGATCTGATCTTCATGTATGTTAACAGCTAGTTCTGAATCTGTACTATGACGGCATGTAGAATGGGGCATTAGTGTAGCTGGAGATCCTCTCTTCATTTGGAAAGTGGAAGATTAAACCATGAAATACACCTTCATTTGAAAACCTCAGCAGGAATCAACAATAAGGAATGCCCAACTAGGACAAGTAATCATATCAGCTATCACTATCACTATGTAACCCCTCATCGGGAACACATTGTTTTTAGCTATAGAGTGAGCTAATACACTTCCTCCTTATCTCAGCTGAGAGTTGCACATGCTCAGTACCGATTACAAGAAAATGACAGCAGGTAAAGAAGTTTTTGTCATCTATGTCATCACCCTTGTGCACCTTATGATAGGTCAGGTTATGAAATAATCAAGCTAGTATCAGGGATTTGGTTGATGAAAAATTCAGTCAGGTGAGGAGGACGGTGGGTGGAACAGGTGTTGTCATGAAGGTACCAGCAGAGCTGACCGGTTATACAAGCACCATGGTTCTCTTCCATGTGTGGGGTTAGAAGTTTACTAATGAGCTGGTCGCCAAACACATGATGCATCAACGAGCCAATGACAGCACACATGAATAAAACAGCTGACCGTCAGCTGGTGTGAGCTTAACGTCAGTGCTGTGCTTTAACTGAATGTTTTATTAAACAGTTAAAGATGAGGCGACATGTACCTGTGCTGTAGGCTTCACACATGTACAACGTCATTTGTCAGTGTTTCAAGGTGGGAATCCCTTTCTGTTCTGTTCTGTCCTTTTCTTTTCTGTTGTGTTCTTGCAAAATGTTACAGTATTTCTGGTGTATTATCTTGAACTCTTGGTTATATACAGAAGTTTATCCGATGAAATGTGACTTAGTGTGACTAGCTTATCTACCCATCTCTTTCCAGAAGCATGTGGTTGATCCCTAAATCATTTGTTATCCACGCCCAATTTCATCTAATCCTATCCAATCATATTTTTAAAAAAAAGTGATTTTAATCACCTTCTCAACCTTACATCACTGGCATATTCTGTATAACATGTCACATTACAGAAGAAAACAAAAAACTCTCACTGATGAACATGAGATGGATTAGTCTGGTTTACCTCCACTGTGAATCTCAATGGAGTGGACCGTAGCTGAACTTGTGAGGAGGACCTTCCTGCCATAACCGATCTCAACACGGTGGTCTTTGTTGTGTCCTGGCATCCAGGGCTGCAGTCCTGGCTCCTTATCTGGACACACTGCAGGAGGCAGGAAATATACAAACATTTCACTGTGAGAGACCCAATCAGCTCACCAGTGGTGGAAAGTACCAAGTACCAAGATTACTGTGAAGTGAAGAGTGAATTGAAACATTCCTGCAGCAGAACATGTTATATTTTTTCTTTTCACCCTTCCTATCCAGGGGCAGGTGTCGGGATTTGGAGGCCTGGGACAAAGACCAGTGTGACAGTCCAGATATTCAGAGACCCTCTGGCGGAGGAGGCCCCAGGCCTTTTGGTAACCCTTAATGTAACAACCTCTCCCATCACATTCAGGAGGACTTAAAGATGACATCATAGACTTGAACAATGAACTGGTTAAACTGCAGCTATAGCTACAACAGTCAAATGTTACTTAGCTTTATTATTAACAGTCTGTTATGTACTCTATAATAATATGACAGTGAGTTGTCTGCAGAATCCCATTTTACAGAAAAAGTGCTTTTATTTATAATAATACTTTGTACAGTTTAGCTGAATACTTCTTCCACCACTACAACCCACCAGAAACCATTCATTCAGTTTCTGTGATCTAACAGAGGGAGGCTATCATGTCATCACTGCAAGTTCTGGAAATCTGTCAGATGACTCAGGACTGGGAACCCTTGGACACAACCACCACATCCTCTGTGGAGGAAGGCAAGATGTCTCTGAAGTAAGCTGCAGCTCCTCAGCAGTCAGACGCAGAAGGTGTCTCAGCTGTGACGATTCCAACTTCGGTTTGGTGACCTCAGAATCGCATCTCTGCTCTTTGCTGAAGATATGGTTCTGTTGGTTTTGTCATATTTGATGTGGTTTCAGAAAGCCTGGGGATCACCAGGGACCCAAAGAGGAGCTGGGAAATGTTGTTGGGTAGAGGGACGTCAGGGCCACCATTCCTGCTGCAACTGGAGCTTGACCCCAGATAGCAGTCACTGCATGGCTACTACAAGCACCGCAGTTCACAGTCAAGACTGATGAAACAAACTGAAGGCATGGATAATATATAATAATATTGATATATATAAAGTGCAGGCAGAGCGGTGATAAAAGACCAAACAAACCCTTTGAAAGAATACAAGAGATGATATAAAATCAAAATGTGGCCATGAGTCACCATTTTTCTTATCTGTCCCTGACCAAATCAACAAGCAACCCTGTAGCTGCCCTCCGTTCCCTCTAATGTGAAGGACTCACAAGAATTGATGGAAAAATTCAGCTACTTTCTGATCAAATGAAACCTTTTACAACATGCTTCAGCTGCTGCAGCCTTTAGCAGGCTTTATCGTTGCCTTGAAGAAATGTTTTGCAGCTGGAACATTGCTCTTTATAGGACAAATCTGATATACCAGAACACTTGTTTAGGCAGAAGACAACTGTAAAGAGGCATCAAGGTGAAAGAAAATAGTGTGTGTGTGTGTGTGTGTGTGTGTGTTTGTACTATACACTATCTAGCCTGTCACCTTTTATGAAAGCAGAAGGTTGGTTAGAGTCAATTTTCTTGAAGCAGTTAAAGAATATGGGAAACATTTCAAAATCATCATCAATGTGAGAGACATGGAGGGAAGAGTGTCGCAAAAAACTGGAAGTTATAGAAAAAGTTCACTAATCAATCCAAACATTAAGCTAAATAATAATACTACTATACTAAATTGCCTTTAATTACAGACACCTGAGTGCACAGTAGTCACTCACAGTAACTTCAGTGAGTCCGTGGTTCGCGCAGGTGGAGTCTCATCATCGCGATGATCTCACGTGAAAGCCTCTCAAACAGCAGCAGCGTCTCAAAACAGAAGAATGAAACTTACAGCACAGCGAGCGAGCGCAGCCGGTTTTGACATGATACATAACTGACTTATGTGGTAGGAGTTAGTCCGGTAAAGTTGGAAATATATTCACAGATTGGACATTAATATGGTCAGCCATCAGTGAGACGAGGGCGCAGGGACCGTCTACAAAATGCAACACCGAAAAGAGAAACTACAAATATATTCAATATTCACTATTATTCAGAGTGTAGTGTCACCAAAATCATTCAACACATCAGTGGTCTCCTGCTGGTTATTCTGCAACTGTTTGTTTGGAAAAAAATGTGCTTTTCCATAATTTGGGGGAATTTCTATTGGGAGAAATATTCAATACCTTCACTAATATTCAGTGTAGTGTCACCAAAATCAACTAACCCTAACCCTACTTTAAAAAAAACTGTTTTCTAATGTAACATTAACTTGATATTTGTATAAAAAATGTTTAATAGATAATCCATGTCTTATTAAAAATTATGATGTTATGGTATCCATCTGAAAGGTAAAAGCATCAAATTTTACTCAATGGCCTTTGTGCCCCTGAAAGGACCAAATTCCAGCCCTGTCTGTAACCTGATGATGCTGACTGATATCAGACTATTACAGATATATCCACCCAGTTGTTAAATTAAATCCTTATTCTTTTTTTTTTTTTTTTTTTTTTTTTACAGACATTATGCTGGAAAATATGCTCGGGCTGATGGATAATTGTTAAATTCCCAGTGAAGTTTACAGTCAGTGCAGTAATGTCTGCTTATTTATAAACTCTAAAGAATATCCTGCCTTCATTGCAGATACATTTTGCACAAGTGATAAACACACTGGAAGGATCACTGGGTTTTTATGTATAAATTCTGTGTGTGCATATACTTTACAAGTCCAAAGTTCATTTAATCTTCAGGAACACTGCAAACTTTTTGTATAAGACTCAAGTTTATCTGTTCAGTTTGTAGGAGACGTGTGAGTTGTAGCCGCTCACTAGTGCTGCACTAGGATCAGATCACCAGCGTTACCTCAGGTTTGTCAGCGTGTTCTCTGCAGATCCAATTAGTTTCTTCCCTTGTCCACTCTGTAACTTTCTCAGCACCCCAGCTATCTAAATGGGGATAAAACTGCACACAAGGTTATTGGATTGCTCACTCAAGAGTAAGAGTGACTGATAAGCCCTTTAGTTTGTGTCTGTTGTTGTCAGGATAGCACTGAGACACTGTGTGTAAATGTCCAGTCTGCCCGACAGAGTTTCAATCTGTTGCTCTCTGGTGTGTGCGGTGGTCACCTCCTCTCCCCGCCACCTAATGGATCTGTCAATGGCATTGACTGGCAAGGGACCTGAATTGTCAAGTAGATTTCCCAGAGGGCTAACACAGATTCATGGCTGTCTGTTTGTCAGTGAGTGATGGCTGTTTGGCCCTGGAGGACTCAGAGTGTCTGTGAAGTGTCAGTTTGCCCACTGTCCTGCTGCGTCTTTAAGAAACGATCCTCACTTATGTTAATAAACTATTCAGCTTCAGTCTAGCATAGGCTGATATAAGCATTGTGTCACGTTTGCTTACTACTGAGTATACTGAGCATCGAGGGTCATTCTGGACCTTCAAAATGTTGAAGTGTTTGGAGAAACAGTCTTAACTCAAGGTACACCTATTTGCTTTTATCATGAGCTTAACGACATTTACATCATGTTAAATCAAAGGAAATCACATAAATATAGCATAAAATAATCCATTACATTTTTGTCATAAACCTCAAAGTTGAAAAAAATAATGTTTTAGTAAAAATGTATTTGTGATCTGAACATTCTGTTCCCTTAATCTGTTTAAGAGGGTAATCACAAAGCAGGATTTCATTTTAGGATTGGCCAGACGGAGCCGGTCACCGACAGGAGGAGAGCTCTGAGATGACTTTTTATCTTCTGGGATTCAAAAGTGGACTTATCTTCACTCTTGTTTATCAACCTGACTGCAGCAGTTTTCTGCACAGGTGACCTCCATTGTCAGTGTTAATGTCCTGTAATGTTGACTGCTGACTGGAGCTGGAGGGGAAATGTACTTCTCTTCATGAGCGTAACGTCAAAGAGAGGAGAGGGAACAGAAGAGAGAGAATCAGAGTCTGGGCTGAGTGCTGAGCTCAGTGAGAGGTCGATCTGATAATGCAGTCACATTATGTTTAGGCTGCATCCAAATGTCCTGACTTCACAGGACTTTGTGGGCCCGTTGGCGGTTCCAACGTCCTTCCTCACTCCCCCTGACCAAACCCGGCCGACCAAATGAAACGCATCATTGCCTTGATTGAGCTTGTGGATTTCTCTGAACATTGTTTGGAACATTTGGGATAATGTAAGAACACAGAGATCTCACAGAACTGTTATTCATACTGTAGCAAGAGGACATCCTCCCTGTGACATGTGTTTCTTAAATGATACTTACATTCAAGTCTCTGCTCGTCTCTCACAGTCACTAAACTCAGCTTGCCCTGTCTTTTTTTTTCTGTTTCAACTATATGCTGCCTTTATTTCAGTAGATGAGTAAGTCCACTTATTCCTTGATTTGGAAATAAGTGGACTTACTCATATTTCTAACATAAAATGGAAGAATAGGCACAAAAAAACCCCAACATACAGCAAAAAGTTCCTCTTCAGCAGCTGTTAGCACACACATTTCTGAGTAAGCGTCTGAAGTGGGTCCTTGGAGATGTGTGGCTGCCTGTTACTGGAGTGTTTGACAGCTGCTGGGAGAAAAAGTGCTGAACCTGCTTCTTTCCTTTACTGAATTCACAATGAACTGCAGCTGAACTTCACCAGGAAACCACCAACACAGGTGAGTCAGGGAGAACTATACCACAATAATAAACCAGGTGAAATGGAGACTTCAAAGCTTTACACCCAGTTTCTTCACAAGTCTAATCACAGGCGAGGGCAAGAAAAATCACTGACTGTTACACAGCAGCTATCTGTTCAAGAGAGGTGGTGTATGATTTTCTTGAGCTACCAGTGTTCACATGTGGAGCTTGTACTTGTCTTTTTCAGAGAGGGTGAGGCCAAAGACACTTGAGCACAAAGTTAAGCTTCTGGAGAGACCATCTGGTGCCCACTCAGCAGAAGCCTCTGGCTTCATATTGTACTTCATGTTTTTTGTCAAAAAAAAAGGATAAAAGATAAAAGACGAAACCGGCACGGAAAAGTGGAAATAGAGGTGAGGCGCTCAAGCAGTGATGATGAGAAAAATACCTGCTTTTGAACATTAAAGAATCCAAATATTTATCTGTAGAGAATGAGAATGAGTTCAACATGTTCTTTTTCAATTAAAGAGAGCTGCAGCTCTCATCCTGATTAACACTGACACTCAGACTCACCCTCTGAGACATGATTTAGACAGACTATGTAAAGGACTACTGTCGTTTGAAAATACAATTGGCTGTATCACTGCTTTTTCATCCTTCTGGGGTGCAAACAGTCAGAATTAAGCTTACATTCATTAGATCTTCGATCAGCAGCCAAACATCTTCTGTGTCTGCAGCAGCAGGACTTCCCTCCTGCAGGCTGGTTTTCTTTAATGTTCCATTTATATTCACCTCATTCTGATTTATATATTTAGATACAATCGAAACGACTGTGTGGATAAATATGCACCCAGGTGTGCTGTGAATGAATATCAATACATGCCTGCCAGGATCAATTAATTATAATGAATAAACTAAGGAACTGTATTCATCAGTGAAGGTAAACACTTGGTCACTCATATCAGGTATGCCAATTTACTGCAGCATCGTTATTTTAAGAAGATATACGTTAAGCAATAAGAGGAAGTGTTTGCTTCATCTTGGCAGTGCCGACAGCTCTGAAAGGATTGAAATTGGGAGTCTGAAGTGTGCTGTGCTCACATGCTGTGTGTTGTTGTGGGGAGGACATTAACTGTCTGAACAAAAAACTAATCAGTCCAACAACACTTTGTCTGGTGAGCTGAAAGCTGCTAGTGCTCATATGTTTCACATATTGTGTACATATTAAACATTTCCAACTTTATGTGTCTATGAAGATTGTATATATCATCCTCATATGTTTCTGATTCTCTTGGATATATTCTACACTACTTAATTTTTAATGGACCAATTTCTACATGAGAGAGATCTTTCAAGCTAGTCAGTAAATCAAACAGCAGCTTTAGTTGTGGTGTAAATCACTGGGCACGGCTTGATGGATGGATTGTCTGTCAGTTGATCCACATCTTTGGTGCAGACTACAGTAACTCACAACTACTGACTTGATTGCAGATTGGTATTCTGCACAGACATTTAGGTTCTCCAGGGGATCAGATATATTGGCTGTGGAGATCCTCTGGACATCTCTAAACCTTAATCTTGAATTCAAATGACTGTGATGATGAGTTCTCTCTTGTGGACAACGATGGGAGCGGTACAGTGGCTCTGTGAGCACAACTCAACTCCACAAAATCACAACAAAAACACAGCGAGTCAATACTTTGTGGCACTGTGCTAATTAAATACCCGGTTCTGGGTGATAATGAAAAGGCTTGGAGGATAAGCTAAACTGATGAAGGAGCTTGTAATCCAATTTAAAAGTCACTGTTATATCAGCCACGTATGAACCTTTAGCATTATGTCATGTATCCTTGTGACTTGAACTTCCCTTTGAGGTACAGGCCATTTACCATCCACCCCTCCAAAAAAGCCAAGACTGAGACTGAGAGGCTGGCATTGATTAGAACGATTCTCCTACAGCGCAAAAAGCTTCTTCTATCAGTCACAATAACACTGCAGCAAAAACAGCCAGTGAGAGAGATGTGTTAAGTTTATAGTGGAAGACCTATTATAATGCCTTGAGCGCTATTACACACACACACACAGAACAGAACCAGGACCAGCTGTGCTGGTCTTGCTTGGCTCGATCCGTTTCTGCACGATTGTCAGGAGAAGAAGAATTCCCCACACAGCATGCAGACAAACACAACCCTACTGTGAGTGATTTAACCCAAAGCCTTAGTGTGGAAGTAGAGGTGATGAACATATCAGAAAAAAAGATTAGATATAAGTAAGGGATAATGCCCGACCAGGTGTCCATAAACAGGAGTTAATGGACGACGCGGAGGCCTAAGAACCGGTTGCCTCTGCGAAGTCCATTAACTTCTGTTTATGGACACCTCGAAGGGCATTATCCCGCTTATACCATGGTCACTTGCCAAAGAAAATAAATTTGGACCATTAATTTACATTTTCATGCGGTTTTCCAATCAAAATATAAAGTTTTTCACAAGCCATAACTACGTTTCCCTGGTAACGCCTGAGGGTTTGACTAATACCTGGAACAATCATTACTCTCCCGTAAGGTTCTTATGCAACGGAGACGTTGTTCACTCCTCCAGTAAACAGGACGGACCATAGATACGACTTGGCAACGGGAGATATTCTAGTCCGCTCAGCCATGAGCCAGAAAGCTAACGCTATGCTAGCAAGATTCAAAGTCAATAACATTGCGTACGGTTGACAAACAGTAAATATAATTTGACAGTATGCTAGCTAACACGATTAGCTCGCTAACCAGTCATGTCATTGTCCCCAAATCAATAGCAAGATTTTCACCAACAAATGACCGGCCGTGTGTAACGTTACTGTGGCCGCAGCCTGAAGCAGAGAGCTGAACATCGAACAGGATGAGAGATTATTCGCGTATCAGTAAGTTTAGTAGGGACGTGAACTTTCTGCAGCTTGTGTGTTACAGTCGCCACCCTGTGGTGTTCAGAGGATAAGACACTGAAGGACTGACAGTCAGACTGAACTCAGTGCTGGAAATATAATATTAAGATTTGATATGCCAGCTAGCGCATTAATTTACAGCGGTGAACAGTCAATTTGACTGGAACTACTTAGTAGGTGTCCATATATCAGGGGTTAATGGACACCCTGCAGCCAATCAGAATCGAGTATTCCCCCAGACCATGGTATAAATCAATTTAAATCCAAATGTTGTAACTTTTATACCTGAGACTAGCAGCAGTGTTGTTGGCACAGTGTGGTGTAACAGGGTGATGGTGTCTCTGTATCCTCAGAGAGAGGGAGGATCACAGTGTTACTTACATGTTCACTTCAATGTACAAGTCTGCAGCACATAACATGTTATGTTGTAATGAGTTTGCTTTGTAATCAGCGCCTACATTATGTTATCTGATACAGTCATTTGAATGATCATTTTTCAAGTCAATAAATTGCCAGTTTGTCATCAAACTGAAATATAATACTGTGAAAAAGCGTCATTACACAGCCAATAGTTTTGTAAGTGAAGGTGTCTGGTAACGTGCAGAGCTGCTCCTGTATATCAGCAGCTCACAGAACTGACCACCTCTCCTTTCACATAACTGCAGTTGTCAGTATGAACAGATTTATATTGATTTTCATCCTTTTTACTACCTTTTCTGAGCCCAGCTGGCCACGTCGGTGCTGTTGACGTGTGTTGAGCGAGACTAAAATACACAAGGAACACAAAACTATATGATATACCAGATACAACAAACTGCGACTTTATTGACTCGGAAAATCATCTTTTAACTTGACAGATGTTACATGTGTGATTTATGACACAATTCAAACAGGTTAAAACACATTATTTGTCTCTCATCACGAGCAGATGACCTCAGTTTGAGCGCATCATGTTTCATCCTCAAAGTCATCATTGACCTGAAGTACAGCTTTTCTTCATCACTTAGTTACAGAACTGAGTGTCCCGGAAAGACCCGGTCCTTCCGCTCAGTCCAGAGAGAGTAGACTCCAGCTCTGTGTCTCTCACTCTCTGTCAAAGCTCCCTCACTCATCCTGGGAAATGAATTTGATGCAGGGATTAGTCTCCTTCAACACCTCTTCAGCTGAAAATCCATAAACTGAGAGTCACGTGTTCATTCGGCACTGCAGGTGAATACTGTGCACCACCATTACCTTTAATGGTGTTCATGACAAATCGATGTTGGTTTTAAAAAAGTAACAAAATGCAAAGATTAAATTCAAAGACCATTTAAAGGGTTGTTTCATTCAAATTACAGGATGAATAGCACATCCTGAGTTTCCTCTGTTCTCACATCATGTCAGCAGCAGGTGGTATTTGTCCACTTGTTGTCACTGCTTGGCCCGTCTCTATGGTTCAGTCATAGTTCCTGGTTTTTATTTCCTGTTTTATTTTTAGCTACAAGTTAATGAATAAGTGTTAAACATGGTGTGACATCCTGCATTTTTAATTCCTCACTTAATGACTTCACAATGTTTACTGCAGATTAATTAATCCTAATGTAGTTCTGCCTTATGAAGATTCTCCTACCATTGTGTGACCTCCACAATTCATTTTTAATTTCCTCCCTTTGTGTGATTCCCCGCCTTTTTTGTAAGTTGAATAGCTCGTGGTTTGTTTCTGGCTTATATTCCTCCTGTTTTTCCTGGCTTGTGTGTTGCATTTTGATTTGTTAAATTTGTTAAGCTTTTGTGTATCAGCTTTGTATTTTTGTATTTTGTATTTTTTTCTGATCTTGGCTCACAGCTTTTGTTATTGAAAGCTTGCTTTTCGTTCTTCACCCCGCCTGCCTCCTGAGTGTCTTACGTTTGACTCCTGAATATGTTGCTAGACATAACAGGTTTAGCCTCAAACCTTTTGGAGAAAAAGCTCATGCTGCCCGCGTAGCAGTATTAGTTGTTACACTAAATTGTGTGCAGTGCATTAGAAGCTCCTGTCCTGTTCTATCATATGTGAGTTCATGATAGGCACACTTTCACTTTGTATAGATTATATTTTCAACTTTGTCTTCATCTTTTCCTCAAAATACGTTTGAGGTCTTTTTTGAGTATACATATTTCCCATAGCCCTAAATGATTTGTGCATTCTCTATTACATACTAAGTAATTCCATGTGTTTTATATGTACACTGTGTAATATACGGAGTATTTAGTGCCATCTCGCCCTGAGGTTCAAACACTCCCTCGCTCACCTCATCCCTTTTCAAAGACGTTGGAGAAGCTCCAGAAGCTACGGTGGCCCTAACGGACGAGAAATTAATTAATTAATTATTTAGAATAATTATTATTATTCTAAATGTGGACTCGTTCAAAAGAGTGACAAGTATTTCCATCTAATTCAAGTGATGAGGGGAAGATGTAACTAAAACAACTTTAAGTAAAAATAGTAATAAGGATCATAGAAAGAACTTATGGAGCACTGTGAAAAATATTCACAGAATGTATGAACTGGGTGATGACCAGACCTTTCCTCAGTCTATCTGCCACACTAAGTCATTAGGAATAAATCTAAATAAGGATTGTTAATGCTACGTCACCACCAGCTCTCTGACAGGCACAGACTGTGCTAATATTTGACTTTATACATGGTGGAATTTATTTTCAGTGAAACTAATGTACCGCTAATGAACAATGTACATTATCTGGGTTTTGTACCATTAGCAGCAGGGGGAATATATTTTACTGTCAGTTTCCGCTAATTAGTTGAGAAGTTTCTTGAGGTGTGTGTGTAGCAGCACTGCTGTGTGGTTTGGCACATAAACGAGCATGATGTTCATGGTATACACAGAGAGCATTTACACCAGAGAGATCATTAATCACTAATAATATACCCATGCATTTTTCACTAGTACTATTATATATATACCAAGAAACAACAGTGTGTTCTTTGTGGTATTCAGAGTCAACAGACGTTCATTTTTCAGCTTTATTGCTGCATGTTCCATTGCATGAATATTGAGTCAAGTTCCACACGAGATTTTTCAGAAGCATTCAACTGTATCCCACAGTAAACCATCTGCTACCATCAGATGCTGCTAAGCCACCGGCTGGGCTTGTAGGTGGACCTCAAGTTAAGTGCTGTTTTAGCAAACTTCTCTTTCCTGGGTCAAAAGTTAAGTTTCACTCTGTTTTATGTGCCATTTGGATGAACCAACCCTTTAGTAACCAGTTATATGCATGCCACATACATTACCAGCAGGGTATCATACACATCATGTACTGAACCAAAAAAGTACCTATTATCAATCTGATGACGGGGCACATCGTGCTGCATTCATTCATGTGATTCATGGACCCATCCATCATAGTCTCTGACAGCTGCTTTTTCCATATGGAGCAGATGCCACAGGTGCTACACATTTAAGTAGACTTCATGCAGGTGTTTGATAATTCACAGGAGACAAAGGAGCAGGCCATGATAGAGTGAAAGAGACACCAGAGAGCTGAGTGGAGAGCAGAGAGAAGGAGAGGGTGCACTCAGATAGCAGTGCTCTTAATGGTCAACATCGACAAAGTCACACTGCATGACAGACTACACACACACCATTAACCACACAATGCAAGTAAGCTACAAAGTGTTGTCTGTGCCACAAGACTCCATTGTTCACAAACTATATTGTCTAACTGAAATGTGTTTTCCTCTGCTAGGGCAGACAGACCTGCTCTGTATAGTACATTTCCTGTGCTGTCTGTAAGAGTAAGATTACAGGACCAGTTTGGTGGTATTTTTCTTAAAGTTATAGACTTTGTAAGTTATTTCAAAAGCATTTTTGTTAGATACATATTTGCAGAAATTGTAATTAATAAATCAAATGCTCTGTACCCGAGCGCACATTGACCAGAACTTTGTGCGAGCTGAGGAAGTGCAGCCACATGTTCCCACTCACATGCTAGCTTGACAGTGGCTAATGTTTATAATAGCCATGTTTAGTTTATGTACATTAGAATGATGCTAGGTGTTTTTTTTTTTGCATGAGTGAGACATCAGCTAGGTGGATAGGGTGAGCTATGACAATGATGCACTGTGCTCACAGTACACAGACACTGAGCCGGTTGTTCAGCAGCGTGCTAACTCAGTAGCACAAAGCACACAGCCCCTGAGCCAAAGAACAGTGCTGCTGCACCAGCAACAGACTGGTTCAGCTGCTAACGTTAGCACAAAGCATGAACCAGGCCCGGCAGACTTTTAGAACCGAGGTTCATCCTGACAGCTATTTTACTTGTGTTTTTATGGTTGTGGCATTTAACAGAGAATGTATGTATTGATTAGACTAAAAAAAAACCAAGAGAGTTTGTTGAACATAGAAAACTAGCAGCTGTCTTGACATGTTTCACACCTGGCCAGTGAGAAATAATCTGGCTCTTCAGTCTGAAACTAGTAAGCACACGTGGGCTGCTTTGCACCAGGTGTTAGACAGAGTCCAGCATGTTTACCTGAAAGTTCCTTTAACTTTTTATGTTAAAGTCTCAGGCAATTCATTCTGCATTCATTCAATTTGATGAGTCAGTTATATAAATGATTCGCATTGTCTCAACATGATAGAAAAGACTTTGAATTAAATGTCACAATGTCATAAAACTGGATGTAAAATGTACATGATGTAAATGAAATACTTTAAGTCACTGTTTGAAGCAAATTGCTTTTTGAGTGTAGACAGATTGATGGAATTGACTGTTTATATATCATGACATAAGAGTCTTTAGCCCACTGAGTCGATGAGGATCAGTAAAAATAAAAAAGTCCTTAACTCACCTGCTTGGATGCTGGGGAGCAGCAGAGCTGCCAGAAACACACAGCATGTCTTCATCTCTCTAAGCCCGCCGCTGACCAACTTCACACCTAAGGCCTTCAAAGGTTGCAGCAGACCTCCCAGTGGGCTTCAGAGGGGTCTTCAGAGTCTGAGTGCCAAGTTCACAGTGGGAGACCACCAAAGGCACCTAGAAATTCACATTGAAATGCAGAAGACTCAGCAAGACATGTACAAATGGGTGATACTAAAGTACTATCTGGTGTACAAGAATAGCAGGAGGCATGACACATCTCTGGACAGACTTGTATCACAGTGGAGGAGTCTTTCTGAACACAAGCTTCAATTTTTGATTTAGCTTCATGTTCAATAAGACAATGAAGGCAGACTCTGTTACAGACAGAACCACTGCGACATCACAGGACTGTTTGAGATAAACAGCGCTGTTTTGTAAAGAAGAGATAACTTTACTGTTATTGAAAGAAGACACATTTTAAGTTGCAGTGGCCACTGACTTTTTTATGCAAAAGCTAAACCTTGCAGCAGCGTTACCTTCAGCTGTGCTTAAACCTCGTCTGCAAGTGGTCCTCAACAACTGCTGACCATATAACTTGATGGCAATCTGTTATGGACAAAAAGCTCAGCTATGATTCACAGTTTTCAGAACTCTACAACACCACTTTGAATTATAATTTATAACTTTATTTATTCAGGAAGGTTATAAATATAACAACAATTCCAATCATGACACGAAGGCTTAAATAATTGCAGAATAAGGCTGTTGTGTTTAACTCGGCCTTGATGTGCTGTGCTAGTCTTGTTTTTCATATTTTGCAGGCCAGTGCCACGCTTTGCCTGTGTGCTGTAATAAAGAGTGTCTAGTGCATAAATCTCAAGTCTACAAAGGTTTTTCTGTCAGCTTCTACTGATCACTCAGGTCTCAACTGGGTCCAGTGGCTTTTCTTCTGCTTTTATTACAGATATTACACTTTATTTGTTTGTGCTTTAATTAAAAATGAAATACACGTATTCTTCTGGTATTCATTTACTGAGCCCTTATGCAACAATGAGTGAAGTTCTATTTAGTTATATATACAGATGTTTGTTTTTTTTTCAGTGTGAACAGCAATAAGATGACTGGGTGAAGAATATTGAATGGACACTGTCTTGTGTTTCCCTCTTGGTCCTTACTTGGCTCAACACGTTACAGTAAGTGGTCCCTCCAGTCCCGCAGGAGACTCTGAACATTAGAACAACATTAGAAGTTGCCAGACATGACGTGTGCACATCTACACGCAATAACTTGTACTGGAGGAGGGAGATAGGGAGATACTGCGATCTTCAGACATGTGTCTGACAGACAAACACAGACAGTGGCACTCACCCTGACTCTGTCCTGCTCTGTGAAAAACTGCTTTTGGACAGTCTCGCTGCAGAGCTGCCAGGCTGGCAGCAGTGACTGGTGGTTCTTGACCACAACTACATGAATAAGTTAATGAATACGTGTTAAACATGGTGTGACATCCTGCATTTTTAATTCCTCACTTAATGACTTCACAATGTTTACTGCAGATTAATTAATCCTAATGTAGTTCTGCCTTATGAAGATTCTCCTACCATTGTGTGACCTCCACAACACTGTCTGAATGGCTGTAAACTGTGTGGCACTCTGATGAGGGCTTTGATTAGATTTAATTAGCTTGTGCCGCCATGTGAGGCTGTGAGCGGAGGAACACAATAATAATCAATCATCGTTTATTTTATCGCATAATTAGCGTGCTGTTTGACAACTGGTGACAGAGTTAGTGGGAGTGTCTGTGTGCAGCCACATGTTAAACACACTGTTTACCATGCATGCATGCGTGTGTGTGTGTGTGTGTGTGTGTGTGCACTCAAAAGGTCACAGCTGTAGTGTAATCACTGGTAAACATTTCTCAGGTAATCTCCTCTGCATATTGGAATCATATGATTATCTTGTCTAGCAGCAGATTAATCCCTGAGCTGCCACAGCAACAAGAGAGAATTAAACATTTCATGTCTTCTTGCTGGCAAAGTGCCCATTTTAGCAAATATGTGACTTTTGTGGGTTGGTTACTGTAGATTTAATGACTTTAGCCGCTGCATTTCCATATGGAAATCACTGTTTATTCCAGCCTTCTACTTAAAGGGATATCTTGTTGCTGTAGAGGTTTAGGCCATGTCCACACGTACCAAAACAACCTTTTTTTCCCGTCTTCCTCGGCATCGTTTCAAGAATATTTGCGTTATTTAGAGCAGTTAAGGTCCTGCAGGAATCCACAGCGTCTCAAGGAAAACTAAGAACAGCTTAATTTTAGAATAATGGCTTTCATCAGAAAAGATGTAGAAAGATGACTGCTGTCCTCATGGTTATCACAGAGCACTATTAGCACATGCACAGAGCACACTGTGAAAAATCAATCCAACAACAATCCTCCCGTATAGTCTTTGAGACAAAATCTGATTAATTTAAACAGATGATTGAGGACACCTGGGATCAGAGAATGTAAGTGATAGCACTGCATTATTTCTCTGCTCGCTGTGCTTCATGAAATTGTGGCGAATGCTTCCCTTCAGTTGCATTATGGGGTGTGAAGGGGAACACTTTACAATAAGGGGAAACAAATTACGAATCAGAAGTTGTGAATCAATGAGGAACTAACTGCTAATTAACAACCCATTAATTATTAACTCCAAATCCAGTATTAGAGATTAGTTAATGATCAGTTCATGGCAAGTAAATTAAGGAACAAGTGATGAAAGAATCAGCAATGAAAGGGGAAAGTTAAGGACTCCACTACTTTCAGATAATTGGGTTAGGAGTTACACATGAACAAGTGGTTTGGTTTAATATCAAATAAGTAAGACATAATCCACACCTTGCTGTTGAGTTACTGGAAAATAACACACATGCATGGAGTGTGTAATATGAAACACAAAGAAAAAGGCATCCCAACATTTTCATAGATAATTGTTTATTCCATTAAAAACATGGTTACCAGCAAATAACGAATTGATCTGAACAAATGCAAATAACTTCATATCTTTAGTTTTTCTAATGAATGAAACAAGCTTACAGGATGTAGACAGGAAACTTCAGAGTACTCAGATTACTTTTTGTGTTATAACGAGTAATTTATTTGTTGTGCAATTCAAGCAATCCATTTTTCATTTAGTTTTTCAAAAAAATAATCTTTCTTTAATGGAAAAAAAAAAACGTGCCATTGACTGTGCCTGTGGAGAGTCGTCTTTGTACTTTGATGGTGTCAGTGTCAGCACTCATAGTTAACGGGCATAGTTGCATCACCAACTTGACTATAGGAGCCTGTGTTGTGTTGTTTCAATGGAAACAGATTGTTAGCAGATTGTTGTACTTCCATTCATTAGGCTGCTGAGTTACTGAATGTGGGCCATACAGAAGGCTTCAACATGACGACAATACATTCAAAGGTACATGTACAGTTGGCTACATGCTGCCTGGACAATATAACTCACAAGCACAACGAGCCGCAGAGAGGTTTTATCATCATTGTTGGTAACTCTTTTACTACTACTACTACTTTTTTTAGTAGATAACGCAATAATGTAACAAGTTACACTTTAATGGCAGTAATCGTGTTAAGTAATGAGTCCCTTTTAAAAGTAAACGTTGCAAAACACTGATCTTCAGCAGCACATGGCAACAACATGGAAACATCCTTCATGGTGATCCTGAAAGAACAAGAACAAAGTTCAGATATGTTGTCAGATCCACTGTAGAAACAGTGAGTGAGTATTGACATTATGGATTCATTCAGAGAAGCTGAGTTTACTGATGAAGCCTTGTACGTGGAACACTTTGAACCTTCATGCAGTGAGACTGGGAGATCTAGATTCTCCAGATTCCAGACGGACTGGAGTGACCCACACATCTGGTCGAGAGGAAGTAAATGTGACACTGATTACAGGGCTGTTCAGAGTAACTGTGCTTGTACTCCTGTTGATGCTTTATGAATATGCCTGTCTCATGAGGGGGCTCACATGTTTCCTTCGTAGGGCTGAAAGGCTCCTGACTTGGCAGTGAGAACCTGTTCAGTGTGTACCTGGCTCGCAGTCAGCGAGCAGCCTCAGAGGAAAACACTACACTGTTGTATTTTAGGCTTATCTATTGTATCTATAGCATCTGAGGCACCTGTGTGACAGGTGTATGACTGACAGTCATGCTAACTTTACATACAGAGGACATACAACTGAGTGAAACAACATGAGTACCTTCCAAGGAGTGACTGTACAAAATGATGTGACAGCACAATATCAATCATACTGAGGGACTCCATTTTCAGTATTAGATGATTCTGTGAAACCTTTTATGTTCAAACCCAGTGTTATCAACATGTTTGCTTACTACAGACACTGTGCTTGACAACTACAATGGTTAAACTGGTGAGTCTTCCATAATGATGTAAATGCTCCTCTGGTTTTACTGCATAAAAGTGACAATATAAAAGTTTACCACCCTGACCTCCACAGCCTTAAGTACTGTGTTTCTACAGTCAGGACACATCACTTCCTGTGCTGGCTCTGGATGGCAGTGGATGAACATCTCGTCAGGTCCAGAAAAAGAGGCAGTTCCGAGGAATGCTGGGCTGCCCACACAAGAGACAGAGTGACAGAGTAGATAGCAGGAAGCTCTTTCAGCAGGTCATGATGGATAACTGCTCTGATCTACAGGGCATCTGGCTCAACTTGCCATGCATCTGCTTACACTGGTTTGTTTAAATGTGTGACTTCACTTTCCCTGCAGTCTTACTGTCTACAAAAGAAAACTTGAAAAGTTAAGCGCAGTGACTGATGATCCCGTGGACTATCATGAGGATGACTGCGAGTCATAGACAGCTGTATTCATTGGATCTAGCGTACATAAACGAGGAATTAGAAAAGAGGCAGAAAGATGATGGGAAAGTACCAAAAGACAATATAACTGTGGAACTGACTGCAGGAAGTAGCAATCACTGCTCCCCACAGCAGAGTGAGGAGGGAAGCTTTGGCCTGCTAACGTCAGAATACACCAGAGTGTTCTGTTAAATGACCTCAGACACTCTGAGACAGAGCCTGTAGAAGCACTGCCTCTTCACATTTATAAGGTTCAGTGTAGATGGTTGGGCATCTCATCAAAAGGCTGCCTGGTTGCATTCCTGTGGAGGTATTCTATAAATGTTCAACATGGAGGAGACCCAGAACATGGTGGTGGGATGACACATCCTGTCTGGCACAACATGGTGAAAGGATGGGTCGCCTACTCGTTAACATTAAAATTCCTATTTCCAGACGACAGAGCAGAGTGAAGTATCCTCCCAGTGAAACATATATGGCATGCATCATCAGGCAGTTGATTCATTTGTTTCCTGCGAATGCAAAGAAAAAAAAGTGGATGAGCATCCACCCGAGTACAGAAACACATGTACACGTGTTACTGCAGCTCTGTTTACTGTGGCTATGAGCAGAAGCGTAGTAATCCAAGTATGATGTTTCTATGAGCGCACTTGCCTTACTGCCTTAATCGCATTATGACTGGATTACTGGTGTGCATTTAAACAGCCATTGATGTTCCCTGCATGAGAAAAATGTGGTCCCCCACCAGGAGAGGATTACATAAAAGATTCAAGACAAGAATCAACACAAGTTTCACACTGAAGCAGGGTGAAGGAGGTGAGGCTGTACAGCTCATGGCCATGGACTAACAGACACAGACTAATGCCAATAGGTTTGTTTTATTTCAGTTGTGGTTTCTGGTATTTACCTCTCCTCACCACACAGGTTAATTGCCTTTACTCAGAGCAGAGTTACAAGGGTTTGTGTGTTTGTGTGTGTGTGTTTATGTGCGAACCACTCAGCTTGTGGTCTCATTGCATATCATTTTATTTCAAAATAAACCTTTTATTCTGTTGGATTTTTCCATTTTGCCTTTCAGACTCATTACCAGGGTTGGAACCAACATTACATGGTTTTGTAAAAATCTTTAACAACTTACTTTAAATTTGTTTCAGATGTTAATTCATTTTTTGTTGTAGAACAGAAAAGATTGATTGATTTAGTGAATAATCTACTAATACAACATTATTTAGGAACTATTATGGCAATCAATTAAACACCATACCACAACGAGTATTGTAAATTCAGATTTCCTCAAAAGGTTTGAATGTAGCTGCCTTGTCGTCACCATTAGCTTTGGTTAATATATAATAGTCCTACAGCGGTTGACAGGAGCAAAAAGAAAACATCTCGGCAGTGACAGACAGAAGCTCCCTGATTAGAATGAAGTCATTATATTTTGTTATTTGGTTCTAGTGACTTTATGTCTAATATGTCTTTTAACTTCTAATGTAGCCAACTCTGACTTTACATCAAACATAGATCATGTCAGTTAAAACATATTTCCTATATTACTAATGATTAATCAATAATCGATTGTTCACGCAGCCGACTATCGATTAAGGAAGTGACTTAAAATGAACACCCCAGAGGGATGGTGTTTGACTCTTTCAGGGGTTTCAGTGAGGACTGTTAGATTTTAGTGATTATTTAAAATTAAATAATTTAAAAAATGAAAACCAGCAGGGATGAAAAATTGTTTTAAATGTTTGATTTAAACAGACAGGGACAGATAACCTTCCATTCACATCCCCCCCCCCCCCACACACACACACGCACACACACACACACACACACACACACACACACACACACACACACACACACTGCATGCATGTTCATGGTGAAAGATTATGTCTCTATTGATGTCGTAATCTAAAAACTGTGTAATCCTAATGTGTGTGGTGCAGAGAAACAGTAACATTAGGAAGTCCATTGTAAATTCAGATTTATGTGCGCGGCGGCACACAGCGCTGAGGCCATACAGTAGCTCATGTGCTTCCAGGCCCTGCTGGTTATTGGACACTTTATGAGCTCAAAGCGGCTGTGAAATTTCAAACACAAGCTGGCAGTGCTCTGACAACACTCACTCTCTAAAATATGAACTTCTGAGAGACACGACCAGTTCCCCTGTGGAACCACACACTGCCTGCCACACATACAGTGACACAGCCACACACAAACACATTTCAAGTGAACTTAAAATTTACTGAGGGTGGAGGACATTTTCAAAGCTGTTTTTATGACTTCCACAGTAACAAAGACTTGTAATTAATCTCTTGCAGAAACAAGCATTAAGTCCATGAATAGTGTGTAATAATATACTTCTGGTGAAGTTCAAAGTGTTGGGTGGAGCTCTGTTAGCTGCATTAGCTGCAGCTCTGTCTGAGGGCCAGCTAAACGCCGGCCAGATGGAGGTGAAGAAAATCTGCTGACTTCACATACACACTTTTTCCACCTACATTTATGTCTGAATACATGTTTTGATCCCGGTCTCTACAGGAAGCCAATCCCATTACAGCCTCGGGAATAACACGCTGCTGCTGCTGCTGCTGCTGCATAAGCTCACACTGCATTCCATTTAAATGAGATAGTCAGCGATAGCATGTACTTAGCATCACTGTGATGTTTCAGTCCACATCTTTTACCTTCCTGCCTCATCAGAAGTTTGGATCCAGAGTGACATCCTAGCCCCTCACACAGCCCTCCAAACAACCATCAGGGGTCACCAGTGCAGCAAGGTCCTGATCCCTCACTGGCTTCCCATCTATGATCACTGCCAACTGTGTTCTGTAGAACAGCTGCACAAGCTGCTTTCTGAGGCAGACAATGTTTTTCTATCTGATTAAGACGCAAAAAGAAGCCCTACTGATACAGAGCCTGGGTCCAACTTTATCTTTTTACATATGCTCTAACATTACAAACATCAAGTGCCAAAGGTATGTTTGAGGTGATTTAAAACACCTCGTCTCCTTTAAATAAATTGCACTGACGAGTATATACACATACAGTATGATATGTCCTCCTCACCACATCTGTTGGTCACAGTTCCTGGACAGGCCTATTAATCAAAAATGTTTGTGTTGACAATGTTTATTGTGTGTGTAAACCCACCGTGATGTCACTCATTGGTTTGTGGAATACAATTCTGAAACTTTGAGTTTGGCGTTATGGCCGTCACCATCTTAGAGCCGGAAGTGACCATATTTGGATGAAAGGGTGGAGCAAAGGGAGGATATCCTGATTGGATCTGAAATTATTCTAGACCAGATAGAAAACTGGGAAATTATTCAACTACTTTAAAGTCATTTAAAATGTCAAAACACATCAACCCCGACACACAATAGAACCCCCTCATTCTGCTTTCTGGTCAGCCAGTGACATTATTACATTATAACTGTACATAATGTGGCACCCAGATCAAATAAGAAAGGTTATTCTAATATACCTGCCATTCAGTTCAGGTTGGTATTTTAGTTGAGCAAAAGCAGGCTCAAGCGGAAATGAATTCAGACCTTGTCTGCCGTCTGGAAAAATCACAGGAAATGAAGGGGTGGTGCAGTATTCAGCAGGATGAATGAATTGGAATTGGTTTTGTTCCTTCAGGGTCGACGTGCTGCTGTGTTCCTCTACAAACAACAGTCGCCCTTTGCAGAAGCCTTATCACAGCTTTGTGTTGGCTGGACAGAGAGATGGAATAAGTCATCACTACCAGACTTTTGTGTGGAAGGGAAGAGCAGAACATCACAACCTGAAGTAATGACACAACCTTAAAGACCTGGCAACAAACCAAGTCAACTGAAAACATACAAAACGGGGCTTCTTACTGGACTGAGAGCAACATTTTTACTAGAAGTCTTCTTTGGGGGCGAGTTAAAAAGAAGTGAAATAAACTTTGTATGTATGTGATCAGTACTGCCTTGCTTAACGGTTTGATCAGAGTTTGGTGCATCCAAGAGAGAAAGAGAGGCAGAGGAGCAGCCTTCTCTCGGTCCGACTGTACTCTTTGTGTCCGTGGATTCAGGCATCCAATAATGCCCAAATACAGAGTTTAAACGACAGCCCGAAAATGACAGAGCCAGTGCAAATGCTTCATCTTCATCACTTATTATTTTTGCTGGCGACAGAGTGGTGGGCTCTGGGTGCAGCTGAACTGAAGAGAGGTTTCAACATTACTACCTACACTGTAGTGATACAAAGCTGGTTAAGAACCAGCAGAGTTCCTGCTTCAGGGAAGTAGACCAAGACCAAAACAGGCAGGAATACCTGATATACTCCAGGTATTGCCTCTCAGGCTGCCATGTCCTGTCAGTGAAGGTTGTTGGTTAAAAAAACAACTCTATCTGCATGTTTTTCAGGTAGAATAAAGTCTAATCTCTGTTTTTATTGACAGTGAATACTCCAGGATGAAAACAGGATGCATGACTCTTTTTGGCAAAACAGCACTCAAATTGTGAATCACCCAGTAAAGGTGCTGCTAACATTGGTTGTAGGTAGAGGTGGGAATCACATTCTGGGTAAGGCCCTACAGAGGCTCTGAGCAGCCCTGCAACACACTCACTGATGGCTCTGCCCACAGAGCTAAAAATATGTATATCATTAGCAACATCCTGAGGCGTGCACTGACAGTGGACTGTATGATTCACTCAGCAGCCAGTCAGCCAGCTTTGATAACAGACCTGCCTGAACACACATGGTAACCGGCAGCGTGTGTGTGTGTGTGTGTGTGTGTGTGTCTTTCCTGAAACCCAGTCTGGATTTGGTTGCAGGGAAAAAAAAAAAACTTTTGGTCACATACTGAACATGCTGTCCTCAACCTGATCCAGGTACACTTAACAAGGTTAGCGTGAGCATGAAAACATGTGGCCAGACACACATGAACACACTCCATCATACAAGAATGCACACACACACACACACACACACACACGCATGCAGAATCTCACTGGGGGTACAGCCTGTCATGCCGGCTGCTTTACACACAAAACTATACACACACACGTGCATGAAGTGATGCCCACAACAAAAAACACACAGGGCAGGCCTCAGGCAAACGTGTGTGTCACAGCTTTAACATGGTCTGCATGTTAAGTTAAAATAATAGTTAATATTTGGAACAAGCTGTTTGAATGATCTTTTTGGTTAGATGATACAAATGCACAATTCCAGCTCCTCTTGACTTGATACTTGCATACAGGTTATCATTAAATAATGATTCTGCTAGTAGTACTTGGGATTTTTTTAACCATTTGTTAGCACACTTCTTTACAGTATTAAGCTGCTTTGGCTTCGATGTGTGTCACACAAGCCCCATTTCATTAACTATTGAGATGAGAGTTTGATAAACAGGAAGCTGTCAGTACAAGAGTTAGCCAGCAATGTATGTGAGAAAGCATCTCAACAGGTAGGTACAGCACCACTGACGGCACCTGAAGTCCGCACACATTCCAGTTCTGTGAAATAGTGGGTTGATACTAATACTAAACAAGGACGACAGATGTGGGTGATAACTGGGTATAATCCACTGGCACAGTCGCTGACAGGAATGGCTTTACTTATAGACAACAGTATTTCTAAATCTGCCACAGCTGCCAGACTGTGCAGTAAAGTCAGACTGCGACATGTTGCCCCGGCTGATATCAAACAAGTACAGAGGGTGCTTTACCAGGCAGGCAGTCCGATTTCTGTCTCTGAGCTAACACAGAAAGTTTTATGAAAACACTTTGACAGGACTCTCCAAAGGTCCACTAACCATTTACGACAGTAACCATGCTGGTAAGGTCAAAAGGCCAATGTTGACTGTCAACAAACACCAGCCCCCGATTTTAAAGTCTGATGTTTTGTTGACCCATCTTTACCTCTCTTGCCTCTGTGGCACTACAGTGTCACCTGATTTCATGCTTTGTTCCAATCAGACCAGAGTTACACTTACTGCAGCCACTCCATCTTTGTCCTCTGAACTTCTTCATGTTGCTTTTCAGGGCATTTGCCTGATTCTCCTGAAAATCTCTGAGATAACCTGATTAAATTCTGTCAGCAGATATGATTAAAGACATGATATGTCTAGACACAAATAGACATTGGAATATGTGGACATTTTTAGTATGCACACGAACACAGCAGCGAGCCTGGTGTTGACACCTGCTGGCTACAGTGGAAGATCAGAGGCAGCTAGGTGATCTGAGACTGACTGACAGGCCAACATGCTCTCCTTTCAGCTTCTGTCTCTCTCTAATCCCTCTGTCACTGCAGTGAAATGATGAAATCTCTCAACAGTTACATTAAAAAGGAGGAAGGGGAGAAATGACCTCATTAACGCTGTCAGTAGCATCACCAACAGCGTGGAGCAGAATCTAGGCGAGCCCTGCAGTCACACTGTGTGATCCCTGCACAGCCCAGAGATTACAGCAGCTGAACATGTAAGTGTGATGAAATTGAAACACATGCTGCAAATGATGAAATTTATTTGACATTAGCGGTGGAGGTGGTGGTGGTGAAGGTGGGGGCAAGGTGCCAGGGTTTAGGTGGGTTGTTGTTGTTCTTTTTCTCCTGAATGTTTGAAAGAACCTTCTCTGTGTCAGTGTTGCTGTCAAGATGCTGACTGGGAAAAAATAATATGCAAGAAGATCAAAAACAATGCAGAGAATCAAAAGCACTGTAGGGAAGACGAGGTTAGCACTGCAGTCGTCAAGTATTCAACACTGGAGATAAAACAAAATATAGTAATGTGGCTAAAATTGGTGCTGATATACTTCCTTTTTAATCTATAAAAAACCCAGATATGTTTCATTCCTGTCACTGTGCTGTCTGCAATCAAGCAATGTGGTGGCCTGCCGTGCATTTTAGTCATTATGGCCCATCACAGTCCATCCCTCATCAAAGACAACAAACACGTACTCACACTGAGTCGGCAATGGACAGTAAAACCAACGAGACACTTTGCTTTGTTTCAAGCAAAGCTGATGGCACTGATGAGCATAAAGAGCCTAAAGACAGAGAGGAAGACACAATCTCATGTGGAGAGTGTTGTGTAGGTTCCACCTCATGACATACATCCCAGAGAGGCATGTGGGCCAGATGAATGTGTGCTGTCTGGGATTCACAGGCACCATAAGGTGTCAGTGCAGGCCGGAGTGTGTCCTGGTGGTGGAGGACGGGCCTGCAGCATGTCTCACTTTGCAGGACAGAGAGTTTGCATTCTACTGCAATTCATGTTTTTCTATTTGGTAACTGTAGTATTGCCATATCATTAAATATGTTTTAGCTGCCTAATGCTAACCTTACCCTAAGCATACTTTATTTGCCACAACCACAATCTTTCCCCAGCCTCATCTTTCCACAAAATACATAAATGGCTCGCACTGTTAGAAAGGAAGAATTGAAATGTAAGACAGGGACATTCACGCCTGCAGCTTTGACCTTGAGGACACATATATTTGCTACACAAGGTCATTTTAGTTTTTGTGTTGCTGAAGAAGGCCGTGAGATAAACATGACAGCTACAGGAATCTCTAAATAAGTGGGGCTCGTGTTTTCAACATTCAGTCGACTAAAAGTGCATTTTGGTAAAAGAAATAATGCAGTTTATTGTCACCATTGTTGGGAAAGTTATTTTCATGCAATATATTACTTATTAATATTTACCTTCATTTTACTTTACAATATTATTAACTGCATTGAGAAATACATCACTTATTACACTACTGTTACAATCAACCAAATGCCCAAATAACCTGTATAGAACAATGACATCTTTTTAATTAAGGTAATGAGCAGGCAGACAAAGGTTCTGTCCCATAGATTAGGAGACAGGAATACATATTTGTAATTGGCTTTTTCATATGAAACAAAATAGACCATACCTTCTATAATGTAGCCTGTAATGATACGACGAGACAAACATCTATTTCTCTGTGCCTTTTTATTTTAGTCCACAGAACAAGGAATGCATGTGTGATTCAAGAATGTAAATGAAGGTGCGCTCTGAGGATCAGGCTTCATCACGAGGCTCATTTCAGTGACAAACACACTGAACAAAGAATGTGTAGGCTCACACACACAGCCTATATTAATAAGTCATGTTGGTGTGGATGGATTCTTAAAAAAACAATAAGCGTTTCACTTCAGTCGGTAACACAGATTGTAACATGTTGTGTGACAGAACCGTAGTGATGAATTACTGAAATATAAGAATTATATTACTGTAAGAAGTTATATTTTTAATGGGTCGCCCCAACACTGATCATCACATACATAATGGTACATAGACAGCGGCACCGACAGGAGAACTGACCTAACATACGTGTTTTTGGTGGTGACGGAAACCGGAGCACCTGAAGGAACAACATGGGAACTCCACAGACAGCAGGAGCTTCCTGCTGTGCTGCCCAAGGAACAAATAATCACACAGCATCAAGTTCTTCAGAGCACAAACTCCAGAGACATGAAGCCAGGGTGCAATGTTTTGCTGAACATTTCAGTAATGAAGTGTTTTCCAGTTGCTAGTTTTAATTCACAACTCTGACTGCTAAGTTTCTGCAGAGCAGTTGTGGTTCATTAAAGGAAAATGCTGAAATTTACAGTCAAAGTGAGGGAACTACCAGCAGGAGCAGCACTGTTGTACATTCCTATGTTCCTATATTCCAGATAATATGTGTCTTATATTGTATATATTTACGTGCTATACCATTTAGGTAAATCAGTTCTTTAGAGAGCTTCTCAGCACATCGTGTGTTTCCTTGCTGTACAGACGTCAGAGGTGGTGTCAGTTTGGCTCCTCCTAACTTGTGCTCAGTTTGCAGGTGGAGCACTGAATGTTACTGAGTGTGCTTCTTTAAGCTAAGACGGACGTCATTACTCACCTTAAGAGTAGCACTGCTATTTCATCACTATTTGGCTCCCTCGCACATTTCATATCTACTTGTCCATTGTAGCTGATGTGTGCTATGATGTTTTGGAGCCATTATTTTGCACTGAATGAAGACTGATGATTAGTGTTGGTAACAGCTTACTCACTGATAAGAGATATGTAGGAGCTATGCTATGCTTTGTTTATTTCAGGTATTTCAGGTAAGGTGCCACTTACTGTATGAGGTGTAATAAGGAACAAAACAAGAGTTTCCTCTTCACATATTGTTCCTGAGTGGCTTCATTAACTAAAAGCACGGCCCACATATTTAGGCCATTAAGTCAAATCAGCCTCATTTCAACCCAAAGCTGATGACAATCTACGTTGAGATCCGTCTGACGAGGAAATTACTCCAATGCCTTGAGCCTTGAGATGTTCCCAGCCTAGCAGTTGTGATTAGCAGTTGTGGCTGGCAGAGCACTCACAGCCAGTGGGTTCCCCTGATGTGCTTAATAAATATATAAGAGTCTTGGTTTAATTACTTCTTCCAATTAAGAGTTTTCTCCCAGTGAGGAGCAGCAGCCATGCTGAGAGGTAGAGAGGAGGCGGAGTGTGAAGAGTTGACAGTCTCATGGGTTCAAAGACTGAGACCTGCTGTGCCAAGACAGGCAGTCATACAGATATACAACCACCGAGCTGCTGCACTGTTAACTAGGACACAAACACGTCCCCCACAAACAACACTGGATACAGGTTACAGCCTCACTGCAACATGTGATGAGCATGACGCAAGCACACATAAAACAAGGAATTTTAAAGACTGCAATCACATCAAACCTTGATACTTTTCATGCTTTTTAACAATTAGCACATTCAGAGTGTTTGGTTCCCCCACTTCTGATGGAATGCTTCTTCCATTGATCATTAACACAGCATTGTATTATAAAAACACACCTGGCATCACCCTCGGTGCCAAAACTGAAACCTCCAAGGACAGAGCTTACAGTAACACAAAGGAGATGCCTGGCTGCTCTGTGTAAGACAGTGTAGATACAAATTGTGTCGGGTACTCTGGGAAAAGAGAAGTGTGTAGTAAAAAGCCTTTTCTATAGTGACTCTGCCTGCAAGCCCTGATGCAGACCGAGTGGTGGAAGCATGTTGGCTTTTTTAATGACTGGCCTTTTAATAATTCATCAACTATGATAAAGGCCTTTTTAAATATTTCTTTCCTTGTTTGATACATTTTCTCTTATTCCGAGTGCCTGCCTCTCTTCTGGTTTTTGATCGTCCCAACGGTTTTTGTCTTTTCATTTGATTTGGTGATTAAGTCAGACATACAGAAGACTGAGTCCATCTGCTGTAGAACTACTCTCTGACTTCACTGCCCTGTCTGTGGCCGCTGTGTTCCTTCTGAGTGATATACAACTTTCTTTTGAATCAAACGTAACTCTAACAGAGGAAATAATGCATTTGTTGGGGACTATTTTCAGATTGATCCACATTTGGTGCTCTACTGAGTACATGGTGCATTGAGTCAAACAAAGAACAGTGTGTGTGTTCATGTTGATGAAGGATCATGACACCCGGCACCACAGGAATGTTTTGGTCTTTTCAATGATCATTTCTTGCTAAATAGAAATACATAATGTCACTGAAAACTTCTGTCTATATTCCATGAAATGCCAGAGTGGACATTTCTTTAACATGAGCACAAAAAGTGTCTGAAATATTGCTAACTTACTGCTTTCAGGCTTCAGTGCTCATGTCAACTTGTTATTCTTGTATTAAAACTGTACAACTAAACCCAAATAATGCCCATATGTTCATATTTCATATCTAAATCTGAATTTGGCCATAAACAAGAAGACTAACTTTAAATCTGTCTTTATAGGTGGTCAGAGTTGTACTAGATGATCATGTCGGGGTGAAATGCCTCTTTAGCCACAATCATAGAAACAAACAAAACACAAAGCTTACTCCAGTTTCACTGGATCTGCTTCAAATATTGCATTAAGGAAATGTGATGGACTGAACAGAGACAACCGGACGGTGTTGTATTGATCAGCTCCACACTGTAAATGAACATCAGCCACATACTGTATCTTGCTTAAGGCACTTCAACAATAGGCTGATTGTCTTTCTGCTGCTGTAGCACAAACAGAACAGACTCCTGAAGCTGGAGCACAGTGAGAGCAGTGCTGACAGGACGGACCCAGCACTGACAGATGTTGATGTTGCTCAGCATGCAGGCGCAGCATAAAGTTGTTGTCCTGCACTGCTGCTGGGTGTCCTGCACTGCCCCCTGTCCATGAATGACAAACTCCTATTTCACTGACCTGGCAACCCGGGGAATCTGCCAGAGATGCACATGCATTTTAATCCTGACACAATACACCACGAATGTTTTCTGACCCCACGTCCTGTCTGCAACACATCGGGGCAACGCTGGAGCACCAGTCAGTGCTCATTATTGGCTCAGGTGCCTTGAGATTATTCCCTTATCTATTTACTTCATTCTGCCTTATTCTAATGAAACCACCTGAGCTCTGCAGGACACAGTCAGGTGTGAAAACTAACGTTTCATAAGATTCCAAATATATCAAGTTTATGTTTGTATAAATATGTATAGAATGATGCCCCACACATGTAAACACTTTCAATTATGAGAATAGCATAGTACACTACAATATAGTGTATATATGAAGCCTCCGTAGTTTTTATAAACTGTATTATGTTGTGTTGTTGTGGGCAAACACACTATTAAACTAATGTGACAGCTCATCCTGCCTCGTTCATAGGCCTTTCAATGAAGCACAGTATTTTGTCAGGTACAATCAAGAGATCTGTGCAAAAGTATCAGATTATTATTGTACATAACCAAAGGAGACCATCTGCGAGAAAAATGGCTATTTCTGCATAACGTCTGTCACTGCATGGGATTCTGAGGTTAGGTCATGAAATCAAAATGATTTTTTCAGGCGAGGATCGATAGAGCTGAGGAAACAAGCTGCTCTGTAGTCTGGTGGTAAGACACTAAAACAGCTGTCAAAATCAACAATAATAACTTTAAATAAAGCATATATGGCTCGCCTGCTCTTACCAGGAGTCATCATGGCTACTTGAATTAAATTCCCTGCAGCACCATTCATGATGGTGTGAGGCACTCGCTTGTCTCTCTGTGGGTGGAGGGACAGAGGTTTTCCTCTTGGTTCAAGCTACTGAAAGACAGCAGAGCAATCGGCTTATTTTATATATTCACACATGAACACATGTTCTTTCAGGCCAGCAGTCTCTGTAACGTATTGTATGTGTCCTACCTATAACCAGCAGGCTACATGCAACCACAAGGTTCATCGAAGGCAGCTCGAAACCAAGTGAAACTTTGAATTAACCAGGAGATGCAGAAAACTGTGAGCCTGGAGCACTGCACCTGCTCTCCGCCAATCAACACTTTGGAAGGATGCAACACAGCAGCAGAAATACGTATGATTATGACGGAGAGTGGGTGTGTGGAGGTGGGCGGACTGGATAGGTGAGGATGGAGTGTGGAATAAATGCTGATCCTGTGGAGGTGTTGTTGGTCTAAACCAACAGAACATTTAACAGACCGACTACCTATTTATTTCATCCCTCCCACAGCCTGCACGCACAGCAACAAAACTCCTTACATGCTTGATGAGAAGCGCAACTAAAGAGCTAACAAATCTCAATTTCCTGATAAATGACTCCTGACACAGGAGGGAGCCGCTCTGATAACTTTCCTGGAAACATTGCGGATGGTTTTTAATGAGATCACCTCATCTCAATGTGCCGTGTTTCTTTGGGGGCCTTGCCAAACCGTCCAACATTTGAAAGTCAGATGAGAGGAGGGCTCTTTACTTTTTTTTTTCAAACACACACACACACACACACACACACACACACACACACGCACTCAGTGAAACAGTCAGCCCTGCCAAACCACACTATATTAGCAAGTCCAATGTGTGAAGGTGAGCTATGAAACGGTTGGTTCACTGCACTGACCTGTCACGAGCAGAAGATGGAACATTCAGCCCTCTTCTATTAATCTGGCTAAATCTCATCTGCCTGACAGGTTTGTTGATCTTTAAACCTGTAATGTGTCTGCCGGGTGCATCACATATCCAGATTGTATAACACATCCTGCAGCGTACCTACACAACCACAGCCCAGCTGCTGTGGAAGCTACAGAGACGCATCAGTGTTTAAGTGACAGGACAGGACATGAATCCATGAAGCCAAACACATCTGCACATGCTGACATGTCTCTGATTTGTAGTGATACAGTTACAATATTAATCCCACGGGAATCCAGAGGTTTAACCACTAATACAAAACTGCCAAGTATGATTCTGCACATAACTTCCTCTCTTGTTCTATTATAGCTCTTTGTTCAGTATAAGACTCCAGCTTAATGCCCATGTAGGGAGTGATCCTCACAAGCGTAATAATTTAATCTTATTTAGTCCTCAGAGGAATTTACACACTTACACACTAATACACCGTTAGTGTGTAATGGCTTAAATTAGCTGATGCTCACTAGCCTTAAACATGGGTCGATGCTGGGCTTTAATCTGATGAGCTTCAGTCAGTCATTAAGAACAACAGTGCACTGCTGGGCCTCATTAAACTGAGCCAACCTGTGTTACAGGCTTCACTGTGGGAGCTTTAACAATTAGAATACCATGTTTAAAACCATACTGAGGTACAGTTAGGCAGTCTGTCAGGGTCAAGATGTGAACACACAAGAAATAAACCCCCTCCTGAAACTATTTAACTATTGAGTGATTTGTGATTGATCACACTAAGCAAAGATTATTCACTAATGGCTGCATCAACCTGGGAGACATGAGCTTACAGGCTCCTGTTGACCCGAATGCCACCTTCTTCAACACACCATCCTCTCTGCATTGTGAATGTGCTTCACGGCTTTAAGTTCCCATTCTGAACATTGCAAACATCAGACTGTACAATTAGGTGTTAAATCCCTCTAGTGTCGGCGGTCTAGTGCTGTAGTATAGAGAGTGAGAAAAGTCAGATGGACCGGTCATACACGTGTTTCACCAAGAGTCAAGATTAATTTGATTGTTACGTAACAGTAAATTACGTAAGGTAAGAATGTTAGACGAGACTAAACTTGTTTAGTCCATTTCAACCCAATGTATGATCTTTTCCTCAACCTGGTCAAGCAGTTTTTGTGCCCAAACCTAACCACACTGCAATGGTTTCACAACGTTATTAACACTCCAAAAATCCTGATATGTTATAATATGTGAACTGTTTTGTTTTGAGCTTTATTTTGAAAGTCAAACCAGACGTTACATCTTATGTGTTATTGTTACTTGGCCGTGGAGCCCATCACATTCAAATCTTCAGGGGAAAGGTGACAGAGTGTCATCATAGTTTGAAGTTGCAGGCCAGTGTCAACCAAAAGTCAACAATTAGTTATTTTAACTGACTTAGGTAGTTAATTAATATTGCATATGTGACATATGTAACAACAGTGATATTTGTCATTCTGGAAGTCACTCAGCTGTTTGGGTATGAGGATGTGTTGGTTGACTTTACTGTGCAGGATCTTCAGACAACCCATAATCACGTACAGTGCATGGTGTTTAAAGTGGATCACCTGTTACACGTCCGTTTTTCGACTGCAGTGTGGGATGCTTTGTGTCTCCTGTCAAATCTCTCTAGCTCCACAGCCAGCTTCAATTCTCTGGCTTCAATTCATTTTCTCTGTAAATTGAATTCATATACATATAGACAATACCAAAATGCTGCCAGCATTAAAATGGGGTTCTGCATGCAGCTCTCATTGGTGTCTTGCTTGAATGAAAATGCTGTTTCTCAGGCAAGGATTAAAGGGGAGTGACTCCCACAGTCTGATTTGCTGCATAACTCTCTGACTCGGTATTCAACACCTACCGGATCATTTGTTGGATGAGACCGATGAGAGCTCAAACACAACGTTTTTCACAAATTAACATCACATGTTAGGGCGTGAGATGAAAATAGATACAGGCTGCCGTGCAAGAAGAAATAAAGTCTGAAAAGACACTCGTGTGTGCAGTCGTATCTGTGATATTCATGTGGAGGCACGTGTAGCAGGGCTGTGGTCACTCTGACTTACTGCACCAGCTCCAGAGTGAACCTCAGTGGATGATATGTATCAGCTGCACAGATCATGTAGAGCCAATCCATCTCCAGCAGATACATATATTTGACTGATTAAGTGGAAACTTTGACCTGCTGATGGCACCAGAAGAAAGGTTCAAGGATTCATCCTCTTGACAACTTTCATCTGTCAAACATGGCTTAACACACTGACTGCTGGGCCAGTTGTATAGAAAAGTGGTAAATGGATTTTCATTAATACAGCACTTTTCTAGTCAAAGGACTATTCACTGTATGCTCCAATCACCCATTCACACACACACACACACACACACACCATCCAACAGCTGTGTTAATCATCACATGTATTTAGGTTAAGCAGGACTCTAACTGTTATTAAAGGGTTAAATCAAACATATCTCTTGTACCTACTTGCTGAATGCTGCGGCTGTATGCAGCGCACTAAAATCAAATCAGCAGAATAGAAGACTGATTGAGGAATTGTGAACATATGATCAAATTCCAACTGTGATTCGCTCAGTAACCTGCAGTCACTGTAGTTCTTACCTCATTTCTGAGGATGGCATGCAATCATGAAGGCTCAAGTGTCAAATCTAAAACTGCAGATCACATGAGAAGCACAGACTGAGGAGAGACGCTATGTTGGCTTGCAGGAGCAGTATGTGTGTGTGAGCATCTGTACAGTAGGTACTTAGATTAGAGGGCGATGCTGCCTCACAGACAGGCAGATATCAGCCGCAGGGCTTTTATTGGAGACACCAACCATAAAAGCAGCATGCCATTACCTTTACAGCCATGTCGATGTGAGAAAACACAAGAAACGTCAGCCCTGCCTGTGTGTGTCTGAGATACAAGTTCAAACACACGGTGCAGATGTTATGAGGCAGGAGAAGCTACTTGTCTGTCAGGGGGACAGTAAATCTGAACAATCAAGACTGGAATGACACGGTGGTGTCAGAGAGATCTTAAGACAGTCAATTCTATCCTTTCAGCATCACACTAAATCACTCCAATCTCTCCTAGCCCTCGAACAACAATTATCCTTCAATTTAGCATTCCTCTGTGTGTGTGTGTGTGTGTGTGTGTGTGTGTGTGTGTGTGTGCGTGTGTGTGTGTGTGTGTGTGTGTGTGTGTCTGCGTGTGTGTGTGTGTGTGCGTGTGTGTGTGTGTGTGTGTGTGTGTGTGTCTGCGTGTGTGTGTGTGTGTGTGTGTGTGTGTGTGTGTGTGTGTGTGTGTGTGTGTGTGTGTGCGTGTGTGTGTGTGTCACAGCTGTGTAACTGCAGTTTTATTGGAGCAAGTAGGCGAGCTGGGGTGCAAACTGATAAATCAATGTAGAAATGAGGAAAGCAATTAAGGTGGTTATTATTTATTTTGAAGGTGGAATTTACCAACACACACACACACACACACACACACACACACACACACACACACACACACTAGTGCAAACTGAAAAACCCTGCCACGTGTCAGTGAACACATCACAACTCTGAAACAGATGTTAAGTTGAAACCACTGGTGCTGCTCAGTAATGCCTCTGTACATAATTACCACTAATACATAGTTACACATAAGGAAACCTGAGAAAAATCATTAGTTTTGTCATTCCTTTTCTTTAGGTTACACTCTAAATGAGTCCTTGCATGCAGATCTAAGCCCAACCAGGGCAGGAGTGGAAACAAAGATGGACAGAATATTTTATGGTTTTTGAAAAAGACAGAGCCTAGAAAAGACTCCAGAAGAAGAAGAAGAAGAAGAAGAAGAAGAAGAAGAGCTGCTGTGGTTTACCGTGGTTGTCTTGAGAAACACATGTAAGCTCATGACTCTGACACGGTGAGCTGAAGTCGAGCTGTTAGCGTTTGGGTATTTCCATATTTCACTCAGGGAAGGATAATGAAGCGCAACACTTCTACTTCAAATTAGAGTCGACGAAGGATTGCAAAGGATTCATGTGTTGATTGGATGGATTGACATTTTTCAAATGTTTTCAGTCCCAACCCCTAACACCTCACGTCTAATAATACACTGTTATATAATGTAAGGTTTGGAAAATGTTACAGACACTGATGAGTGTGTTTTTACCTTGCTTTACAGTGACAACTCACTGCTAACACACACAACATCATCATCGGCCTTCCACTCCTCACACAGGGTGGGTCGACACTTACTCAAGCATTGTGTAGCAGCAAAATCCAACATTGACTAGACAATATTCATGTGATTTAAAAAAACACAGTCATCAGTCTTTTTAACTTCAGATCCTACACTTCCTATCCTCCATTTATCAGTTTTCGCATCAATTCAAGCCACCTCACCAGCACGAACAGCAACGACTCAACCTGTTGTAAGCTTCTTCAACATGGTCTAAATGTCTTCAAGAAATATACAGCAGGCTTGCTTAGCTTTGAATTAGCACTGCTAGCATCTGCTCCGCAGGCATCTAACCTTAACCACAATTTTACAAAATGAATTACAAATTAGTTTGAGAATTTACACGACTACAGTATATATTATCTAATCTTGTTAAAGGGCTCTGTCCTGAAAGTTGAGTTTTTCCTCCTCTTCATATCGGCTGATATTGCACATGGTGTGTATTGTTAATAGGAAATAAGAAGTTAGCATAAACTAAGTGGCGCACTGGGAACCTGGAGGCAGGTGTTGTTGTACTATGGTGGAATGCTGAGGCCCAAATATTTACAGTCCTGAGTCATGGAAAGGCCTCTTGTGTTCAGTGTTCCCAGACCTACAGATGAGAAAATCAATATCTTTCTCATGTTAGCGTGTCTAACAGAGAGAGAGAAGACGAAGGATGTGTTTATTTTAACTTAGCACAAAGACTTAAAGCAGCAGCTACCAGCAGAACTCTAATCCTCTAGGCTGCTGTTTGAATTTGGCCATGCCTCGTCATCAGTCTATCGGCATAACTCAACACATGAACCTCGATTTGTCATGGTTACTACAGTCTCCAGTCACATGGACCCGCTGCAGAGACACAGAACCAGAGACAGCATCAGGGGGCTGTAGCATGCCGATTATCTTCCTCCAGGACACGAGAATGTGTCTCATGGTCACTCTGGGGCTGGTTGACTTGGTACATTTGGTATCACATTACGCTGAAGACAACAGGGGTCTGACTCTGTTTCATAAACAGTGTGAGAGACTGACAACCCCCTGGGAGGACACCAGAAGAAATGTGAGAAGGCTACAAATAAAACATGCTCTGATCCCCGCCGAGCACACGTGCCAGTGTGGTACGTTCTCAGAAAAGCATTTCCTTTAAAGATTATCTCAAACATAAGTTGATTTATAACCTCATTTATGGTTATTTATTTAATTCAAATACTCCTGCAGTGGTTGGATCTCCCTGATGCCATTAATTATCCCAAGATCTTTATACGCAGTAATGAGATTCTAGAGGGAGAGCCATGACACTTCAGCAGCACTTACATTCTGTGTTGTTTTATTTGGACAGTTTCTAACAAAATGTCACGCTGTTGGAGTAACTTGCCATATTAGGGACAGCAAGTGGAAAAGATATCAAGAGAGTTTTTTAGGGCTGAAATGAATAATTTATTAATTAATTGAAGATTGATTAATCGACAATTGATTAACCTGCTAAGCCCGAGCGCAGCCCAATTGGGCAATTTTTTGAGCAGCTATGGTAACATATAAGCTAAATATAAAGTTTGGTACCTGAGAAATTCTAAATAGTGCAGACGGGGCCAAAATGTGCCAAAATGTTCCAAAATGTTTATTAGCATAACGTTTGGCAGAACTAATGTTCAGATGGTTTGCTGGAGATTTGGAGCTGCATCATTCCTTTAAATAAATAAATGAATGTATTCTGTGTGCCAATTTCATTTGCTCAGATGGAGTGACATATAAATTTATATTTACACATCTGAACAAATATTTCAAGTGCTCCCTTTATTATGATACTTTGATTATTTAAATAGAGCTTGTAGTTGTAGAGATACATTCTGTCCATTATCGAGCAGAGACACAGCAGCTTGGTCAGTGGCCTTCAGCTTCAGTTCAGTTCAGTGCAAACATGTTTTGGTAGATGAGTGAATCAGTAAAATAAATGGACAAAATGTGATGTGATGTTTCAAAGAGGACCAATCACATTCCTTGCTGTGACGTGCAGGTACATTTCTGTGGGACGTGATGTCATGCATTGGGTTGGGCGTTGATTCAACAATTAGCCACGTCCCGTTCCTGGTTAGAGAAAGAATGTCTCACATGACATCAGTGATGTAAGTTATATCATTATGTATGAGAACTCACTTGTGTAACATAACTTCAAAACAAACCAGTCTGGACTCTTGGTCACAGAGGGGACGTGAATCTGGTCTCCAGGTAAAGTTCAGTGTGTGAACCATCAACCACCACATCCACTCCCTGACCTGGACCTCTCTCACTCTGTCTCCTACAGCACTGGAGGGGCGCTTCAAGAAGTGACACCCAGCCACAGTCTCACCCTGTTCACCCTGCTGCCATCTGACAAATCATACAGAAGTACCTGCTGCGTACCAGCAGACTACAGAGCAGCTTCACTCCCCACTGTGAGACTCATCATCCACACTCTGTCTCCTCACATAGACTACAACATTGCTTAATATTTAATACAATTTCAAAAAATGTACCATGTAGAGGTACAGCACCAAGCACTGACCAGGATGCTGTGTAGGACACGATGGGCTGATACTTCTGTCGTTTCATCCCTATTTATCATTACTGTCTTTAATACTCTGTAATAATAATAATAATAATAAAAGATTTTAAATCATTGCATCAATATAACACTGAAACAAACATCACCTTGACGTGTTTTATATCATTTCTGTTATGAAATATCAAAAGAGGCACATAACCAAATCTAATCTTGGCAGTCTATTATTTATCTGATCTGTCAAGGGCTTTTTCATCTAGCCACCAACAGGCATTATTATAAGGCAGGGTTGAAGCAGAACGACATTATACTCTCAGACTGGAAATCATCAGATTCTCCATGTTTAAAGTTAAGTATTTGTAATCAGATGCATTTCATCTGTCAAACAGCTGCACTCAAGTCTTCATTGCAGAAAAACGTTTGAGATAATTGTGTCTTTCCTTTACTAGTGGAAACCTGAAGGCCATTTTCAAATATCTGTACCCATCATTCATTTATTTACAATCATGCCACTAAATTTTAAAAGGAGGCAAGAGAAATGAAAGACAGGGACACATGTGACTCATCTTTAGGATGCTGGATGCTTCCTCCCAGCTCTGTGTTTTAAGACATGCTAGTTGAGGACAGCATGTCAGTCAGCTGGTCGTCCTCTGTGCTACAGACGGTGGTGCAGAGATGTCATGGCAGCTTTGGTACAGACGTTCATGTTCGCTGATGATGAATCTTACTGACTCTTCTGATCTACCCACTCACCCAGTAATGCCACCAGCATGTCGTGTTACTCTCTTATCTACCGACATCAGAATCAGAATCAGAAATACTTGATGGGGGAAATTGTTTGCATTACAGCTGCTCCCATTCAAAGTCCCAGAAATATGCAGTATAATAAAAACTACATAAGCAAGAACATCAAAAACATGACAAAAATACAAGAAATGTACATTCTACTAAAATACTAGACTATGACATTTATTCTGTTCAGACATGTGTTCACTTGTACTTGATAGCTCCAACATGGGTGGAAAGATTCATGGTTCCTAGAAAATGTTCCTAGATAGTAATTAGGGTTGAGACTAATGCTAACTAATGTGTTTTCTGTCCCCTCAGAGTTGCCGTAAGGAAGAGTTGCTGGTTTTTGTGACGTGGGAGCGAAAATGAAGTTTGCGAACATTTGCTTGTTAACTTTGTTTAGGAGTTTAGGAGTTTAGGAGTTTATTTATTTAAAACAGGGACAATGCACAAAAGAACATTAATCTCGTAAAACAAGAAAACATTTATTGAGCCAGGTTATAGCAATTTTGCTAGTTTCCGCCTGTAGTCCCTGGGCAGGTAAGAACAGATGAAAGAACGACAATATTAAAATCGTTGAGATATGACAGAATAAAAAATGATGTGATGGCCACAGTATTTTAAAAGTAGACAAAACAAACTAGCAGAGACAGGGAACGAGAGCACCGGGTCATGGAAATGCACAACAGAGCTTAGCACAACAGCACATACTCTCTCTTATTTTCATCACAAGCATTCAAACACGAGTACATACATAGATAACAGTCCAGCCATCCCCATCCCCACCATTCTCTAATAACCACACTCACACACCTATTAATAACCATACACATACATACACATACTCACATAACTCAGCAATGTGTGCAGGCTTGCTTACTCTATAACCAGAGCTTTGATAAGCATGAGAATGTGTGGGGATTTGTACATAGGATAAATTCTGTGGGAAGGGCATTCCACTGACTCATGGCCGCACATGAAAAGGAAGAACTACCAAACTGAGTTTTACGTTTTGGAATGCTACACTCACCCCTCGTGACAGATCGAGTTACTCGTGCAGTGTTTTCAGAGCAGAGTGTAACAAACTTGTTCAGAGGGGAGCAGAAGCATTGTAAATAATTTTGTGAAGTAAACAGACATTTGAGTGTATGATCAAGTTTTCAAAGATTAGAATACCATATTTAGCAAGTACATAACAGTGATGGTAATGCCGTGGTGGATCTTGAGGCTACTTTTATACAATGATTCGAGTGGTTTTGTAACTGTTGTACATGCCTGAGACCAGGATGTGATACAGTACAAAAAATGGGGGTTGATCATTTCATTTAGGTATGTACTTGATGCCTCAATGGTAAGAGAGTTTCTTATGTATCTAAAATTTGCTAGATTATATTTCAGTGTGTTACTGAACTTTTTGACATGCCCTTTAAAACTAAGTGTTGGATCTAGAGTTACCCCCAGGTTTTTAAATTGCTCTACATGTTTTATTTTTTGCCCATTTACTACAATCTTAGGATAAGTTTTAAGTTTGCACCTATTAGTAAAGAACATGGTTACAGTTTTATCAACATTTAACGTAAGGCATGAATAATTAACCTTGTTCATGACCTTTGATAATTTTGTAGCCACCTCTGTTGCACTTTTCCCATGAGTATATAAAACAGTATCATCAGCATACATTATAATGTTAACATCCTTACAGACAGAAGGCAAATCATTAATGTATAAACAGAAGAGCAGCGGACCTAAAATTGACCCTTGTGGGACTCCCAGTGTGGATGCTAGGGATGGAGATAGTGTACCATTCACTCGAACACACTGGTGTCGGCCAGTTCAGTAAGAATTCATCCAGTTTTGTACATTCATAGAGAGATCATAATTTCTTAGTTTATGTAACAGCACCTCATGATTTACTGTGTGGAAGGCCTTTCATAAATCAAGGAAGACTGCTCCCACCACTCCACCATGATCTAGGCTGGTTTTAATTTCCTCAAGGAAGTAGCAACAAGCTGTTTCAGTAGGATGTTTCTTTCTGAAACCAAATTGCATTGCATGTAAAAGGGACTTAGAATCCAGATGTGCAGTTAGTTGTTCTGCTACGACCTTTTCCATGAACTTTGAGATGCTGATAGGGCGATAGTTGCTGACCACCTGTGTGTCGCCAGATTTATGCACAGGGGTAACTATGGCAGGCTTAAGCTCACTAGGAAAAACATTCTCATCAATAGATGTATTTATAATTATAACTAAAGGTAGTATTATAGATTCCTTGTGTTGTTTTAAAAATGCTGAATCAAGACCATGTATGTCTTTGGCTTTACTATTTGTCAGGGTCAAGATGATTGTGACCTTAATGTTATGACAACTACTGCTTATTTGTACATTTACACAAACACACCATTTTACAGTCTGGTGTTACAGCCTTCAGAGCCCCAGCATGGCTCAACAGTCTGAATCTCATTTCTTACAGCCCCTGAATGAGGGTTATAAATTAAAAAATAACAGGATAATATACACATACAGTAGATGTGATTACTCAAAGGAAAAGTAAAAAATAAATAAAACTGGAGTTAAAAAAATCCTTCGAGTTGCGACTCTAAATCAAGGACAGTCTTTCGGCACTCACAGTGTGAAGTCAGTGAGTGAGTCAGTGTGTCAGTCAGTCAGAGACATTCGGTCCTATTGTACTGTTTGGTCAGGACATTTCCTCGCACCTGCCAACACTCCTGATTCTCCCCATTCTGACCCTTTCTCCCACGGCACTCCTGATTGGTTATTCTGCTGTAAATCTCTTGATTTCCTGGAGTGCTTCTCAGTTTCTGTGTGGGATGTGTTTCATGGAACCTGGCAACCGAACCCAGAGGCAGGCCCGGCCTGTCACCTGCACTGCACTCAGTTTGTCACTGAAAATAGATGAAGTAGTTCCCAGGAGGAAGAGGAACACTACTCACACTCTCCCTCACATAATATTTGCATTTGATGATCTTATATCTTTATGTAATTTAATGTACTTTGACCTATGAATGTTAATCACAATGAACATTATAATTCAAAGTCATTTTACTTTTCCATCCTTATAAATGCGTGATGTAGAGTTACATCACACAGTAATGAACACACAGGGTATTTCAGATACCTCAGAACATCTCGTCTCTCTCACAGCCTACTGTTAGCAGGTGTGCCTTTCCTTTCCTTCTCGTCTCTAAATCTCCCACCTAATGGCAGGACTAGATTAATCCTGTACAGATGGTAAAATACTTTTATAAAATTGATTGATAGGTTGCTTATAGGAAGGTAGTATTTGAAAAAAATCTACAGACTGACATTTAATCCACACAGTCAGGTTGCGTTTGACAAATCAAACTGAAAACCAGTCATACCTGATACTCTGTGCAGGTAAATAATTATAGCTGGCACCGGCAGAGCAATACTGATGTCAGTGAATTCACACAGCACAGGAAGAGAAGAGCTTTGCAGAGTTTCCCCATGCATGGTAGGGTGTCAGGACTGACGGCTATCTGCAGCTCAGCAATCTGTCAGACTTTCTCCTCTGAACCTTCGGAGAGAGGCGAGAGAGCAGGGAGAGAGACGACGTGGCTGAGAGGAGATAGAAGCTCTTTTGATGGGTTCATCACTCTCAAAAGTTCCCTTAATCACAGACAATGAAGCCATCAAGGCAGAATGGGAAAGGCACAGAGACAGACACCGAGGATTCCTCACCTCTCTCTTTTTGAGGCATTAGTCATTCTCCTTTTGCGTCTCCATCCTCCTGTGAAGCCTCATTAAGTGATTCAGTCAGTGTAATGAAAGAGAAATCGCCTAGAGCTAGTGGCTATGTATAGCGGTCAATGAATAGCTAGTCATGACCGTTAAATGTCACCTCTTCCTGCATCGGAGACAATAAGGGCCACTGGCTCAAAGGGAGACAGACAGCCTGTTCCATGGAGATCCTTTGAGGCAGTACAAGTGTCTCTCTGTCCTCTCTGCTGACCCTGAGCAGCAGACAGGACCAGGAATATCAAGAGAGGTCTGATTCTGAACAGACAAGGACCTTGCTGCAATTTATCATTTATTCATTCGTCATTTATTTAGGAAGTTTACACAAACGCCTGGGAGAACATGTTGGACCTGACTCAAAACTAACCTGAAAGAAGTAAATAAATCTTTTAATAAATCTTTTTTTAAAGAGATGCCCCATCTGAAGGGGCCCAACCACATCTGATACACAGAGTCCACAGAATAATTAGATGGGATACAGAGCGTGGTCGACCTGTACAGATCCTAATAAGAGGGAACACCACTGCCAATCCATCAATTAACAAGCCTGATAGTAATGTCCAATCAACAAGGCAGAGAAAATTCATTTGTTATTATGCACCAAAGTTTCACTGACAGATAACTGAAAGTCTTGTTTTCACCTCCTGCACCGATAACACAACTGAATTCTGCAGTTTACTGAATAAAAGACAAACAACCAATCTAATTTTAATAAATACATTTTTAATAAAGGACACAGACTTCCTAGAAGACTGTGGTCTGGAAGCACAGAGCCCCCTTCCCTTTACTCAGCAGGATGGAGGCAAAATACAGCAGAGCGGGTGCATGTAGAGCCCTATATGAGGCTGATTTTGTCTGCTAAATAAATATCACGTTAGTGAATCAGCAGTGATCCATGTTATCTCACATAAAGACCACAGCTGCTCCATGACATTTCAAATACATTTTCACTCGTTACATACTGCGTGTGTCTGTTGCTTGGTAGGTTTAGGGGGATTTTATCCTATATGCTCCAGTCTTTACCATCCTATTCTTCCATAAACTGGCCTTGCTTGATGACGCCACACCCACACACACACACACACACAACACACACACACGCACACACACACACACACACACACACACAGACACACACACACACACACACAGCTAAAGCAAGAGTCAAAAACAAAAGTGTTATAAAATCATGGCAGAGGCTGTCACACAGCACTCACGTTGAGCCTGGAAAGAACAGAACAAGGTCTGACAGCAGGGATCATGTTGGTCCTGTCTACCAGAGAAGTTATATTGGCCTAACGTGGGGTTAACACTAGACGTAGCATCTGAGACAGAAACAGGACAGTAGCAAACCAGAACAGGTCTGTGAATGATAGGCTACAACTTGTTCTGAGATCTAAACGATTTAGGGATTATTGAATGCCTCAATGGTCATAAAGGCTCAAAGCAATGAGATGTTGAAGAGTTTTAAGAAGTGGATGAAGATGGAATCCACCAAATCAGAAACAGGGTGTTTCTGAACTGAAATCCTCAATAAAGTTTGCAAAACAACTCTCACTTAGACTCCAGTGAGAGCTTTGGGGCATCTTATTGGATCACTTTAATTAGCACAATGAGTTCGATTTTGTATTTCTTACTTCTTACTTTTTTATTGTATAGTTTATTCTTTTAATATGATCATTGCTTATTACAACACCCTGTCCTTTGGCTGCTGTGATGAAGAAATGTTCCCATTTGCGGGACAAATTAAGGAAATTCTGATTCTGATTCAGTGGGATTAAAAAAATACTGTAATCACAGTGGTGACTGCGCCTTCCAGTGTAGATGTTTGTGCTTTGTGTACCCACAGTCCAGACTTGTCTTTACATGATGGATTTGTCTTTTCTGCCTACAGATCTCATGCTGACAGTTTTGTTTCACTGCCCTGTCTGTGCATAAGATACCTTATGGACGAACAGACAGAGAATGAAAAGAATGAGAAAGGCCCACGAACAGACACAGCTGAGATCTCCAGTGAAGTGGCATGTAAAAGGAAATTGTGCTGAGATGTTTGGCTGTGCTTCAATAAGCCCTGGAGCGCCTAATGAGGATCTTTATGCTGTACAGGCTGTTTTTCTCTGCTCGGCTGTCTGCTCAGATTTCCTGTCGGCTGTCATGCATCTATCTTCTTTCTCCAATCCCCAAAAAACGTTTTATCTCCTCTCCCCTCCTCGATCCCCCATTCCCCCGCCTCCCTCCTGCCTTCTACCGAGCCACTGTATTTAACACTTTGAAATAAAGATATGCTCCTCATTTCCCCACCCTCCTACTAACACCACCTGTCCTATATCCACCTTTTTATCTCCTTTAAGCATGCATGAGTGTTCTGTCTTTATCAAACTTCCAGCAAACCTCCACCAGAACAAAACTCTTGACATCCACCAGTCTGGTTTCGCGGCAGGCCACTAAACTTCCAGGGAAGACCTTTGCCGCCCAGACTCAGTAGCCCCATTACCGTTTGGATGCAGGGATCCTGCACCAACTCTCCACCTCCACCTCTGTGTGAATGTTTTGGAGGCTCTCAGTCTTTAGCAACTTATATGATAACAGAAATACTGCAGCTGTGTGTGGAGAAGCGTCTGTCCTCCTGTCTGTCCTCCCGCCTGTCCTACTGACTCTTCGTCACATTTCGACCCAAAAACAGCGTCTGTCACCGTCAAAAACCTTTAACTTACTGAGTGTTTGTGTTGAAAAAAAGTCATGGTGATGGTCAGTCCTCCAGACCGAGTCTTCAATGAACTTTCCCCCAGAAAACAGCCTCCGTCCCCGCGGAGGACAGAGTCAGACAGCGTCCAGGTTACTGATGGCGATTATGTAATTTTGGAATTTAGAGCGAAAAACGTAACTTTGTCACTTTCCAGGATGTTTGGTGGGTCAGGATCTCAACCACAACACATTATAACAGCATCAATATGATTATAAACTGTCCACGGGTTTAGATTGACAGGATGACACCGGGGAAACACCTTGAAAACACACCGACGTCATCATCATGACGTGTGCCGTCACGCCTCTTTAGGAGCCGCAGCGCCGGCTTTCTGTGTGAATTACACAGTGGTTCATCTATAAGGTGGAGATGCTTCGCTCTGTGTGAATCACCATCAGCGGAGAATATCCAAACAGCACCATGGTTCCTCTGTGTGAAAAGGGCTACTATTACCACTGAGAGCTTTGTGGTGTCCCCAGCTTCGACTGCAACAAACGTCGTTATGACACCTTCACTACTACAGCTCACTCCTGGCAGCTGGTGTGAGCATCTGACCTGGGAAGGTCAATCAGAATGCAGCCTCTTCAGCCAACCTGTTTGCTGTCCTGGCTCCAAGAAGGTGGAGCAAGCTGTCCGTTAGACCCAACTGTTTCAGCGACACACACACACACACCCACACACACACACACACACACACACTTGAACTGATTGTTGCTTGAGTAAAACCCTGAAGCTTGTGTCAGTGTGTTCCTTTAAAGATCCACTGCCTTCTTTCCTCAATTGTTCCTTTAGACACCATATGTTCAGTCTCTGATACAGCTCAGCCTTTACTACATCTGTAGCTGTCAGACATACCTGTCAGTCCCACAGACAAGATCAGAACAGTTGAACAATGCCAACATTAACAACTGAAAGAAATGGTGTGTGCACCACTCAACTTTGATCAAAAACAAGGCAATTTTATCGCTCACATTCACAATAGTCTTGCTGTGCATATTGCAAAGACCATAATTGTGAGTCTGGTGCACTCAGCAGCTCTTCTTATTATGAGAAATGGAACAGAATGCAATTTTAGCAGAGACAGATTGTGCATTGCATGTTATTAATCAGAAAATGACTTAGTTGAGAAAAAGTGAAATGCCTTTTCAGAGCTTTGGCGAAGTTAAACTAAATTATTAAACAGAAATTACAACTAAAGCTACAGCAAACAAACTCACGAGTCTGGGTGTTTCACAGAATGATTGGATGGATGGATGCATGGATGGATGGATGGAAAATGGATGGATGGAAAAATAGATGGATGGATGGATTTTTATTTTATTATTTTATTAACCTTTATTTACACAGGTAAAATCTCATTGAGACCAGGGGTCTCATTTACAAGAGAGACCTGTTCCAGGTATAGGCAGCAGCAAAAAATGGATAGATGGATGGATGGATGGATAGATGGATGGATGGATGGATAGATGGATGGATGGATGGATGGATGGATAGATGGATGGATGGATGGATGGATAGATGGAAGAATGGATAGATGGATGGAAGAATGGATAGATGGATGGATAGATGGATAGATGGATGGAAGAATGGATAGATGGATGGAAGAATGGATAGATGGATGGATGGATGGATGGATGGAAGAATGGATAGATGGATGGATAGATGGATGGAAGAATGGATGGAAGAATGGATGGATGGATGGAAGAATGGATAGATGGATGGATGCCTTTATTTCGAACTGAACGACCATCCTTGGCAATGCAACAAAAAAGAAAAGACCAGTCACTACCAGCAATAAAAGCAAATAAAGATAAGTGAATAACATTACATTATCCTGAGTCCATGCTGAGTTACATATAAGTATTTCTGCTGTTCGGGGGGAATACAGGTTAACTGATGAGCAGGTAGCAGAGGAGAGGAAGTGAAGGAGAAATCCAGTGCAAGTAGAATAAATCCAATGAAAGACAATGTAGGGGAAAGACAACAGCAGAAAATGGAGAGTTTATGTGATTATTCAGGCAGTAAATGTCAGATAAATACCAAGACATAAGAGCCCAGCTAACTCTGATCACACCATGCCTTTATCAGCCCCTGGAGCAGGCATCACGCTCAGAAATACACTTCACACATACAGTTCCCGTGTAAAATGTCAGTGGTGTGAGAGCAATCACACCTCATTAAACTTTTCTAGTCCAATCTTTCTTCCTTTGTGGCCCCTTCTCTGAGAAAGACAAAGAATGAGTTCAGGGGAAGAGGAAGATGGCAGGAAAAGAAGACAAGAACTAATTATATTGTGCTAAATGAAATGTCAGGTCAGCTTCTGTAGGATCACACAGAAGCCTCATTTTATATCAAGTACTGCATGTATGCTCAGTAAATACTATGGCTTAGTTTACTGGCCATCATAAGATACTAATTCATCATGGCACCAAGTATAGACAAAAACCGTATAGAATTATTTAAACAGTTCAAATAGAAATAATACCGGAGCAACATGAAGGTATTAGACATGGCAAAATAAATAGCAACTACCAAAACACTGAGGACGGCATTTATTTTCTGGCATTTACTTTTCGAGGTACTGTCACTGATGCAAACCATTGATTTAATGGTGCTAAATGTACATCTACTATACGCCAAATAGATGAATGCACACTACTGTACAATCCCCATCAGTGGGGATATGAGTCTGCTGAGTACTTTAGGTCATTTTATGCATTTAATCTTTTCTTTTTCAGTAAAACGGAGAATTTTGTAAGATGTGCTTGTCCAAAGAGAACCTTCTTTACTTTTCATACAGCGAGAAAGAGTTTTTACTTTGATCTGTTCAATCAACCTTTATTTAAACATGCAACGAGTGGCATTGAGATTCAAAATGTATTTTTCAAGAGAACCTGGCCAACAGTTGCACTGTTGCAGACCTAAAACATACTTAACAATTAAAATGAAGACACATAGCAGTCAAACAATATTAACTTTTAAAACATCGAGAGCCAGGTGGCCTTGCTTTCAAGACATTCAAGATTACTTTGAATGCATCCAGTGAGATCAGCTCCTGAAGATTCAGACCATTTTGTAAGTAATTCAGAAGGAAAGAAGAAGCATTCTGAGACATCTTTTTTCCAAGTTCAGTACGGACTTCAGGGACAGTTACCATACAAATAAGATATGCCAGTAGCTGAGTTTATAAGTGGACCATCCAGTGTAAGCACTTAAAGAGAAATGGTGAGTAAGGATTTTTTTATTCATAATACATCTGAGTGCTCCATGGGAGACGGTGTCCGGTGGCTGTATTGTCAAGATGTATGCATGTATATAACATCACCATAGTCCAGCACAGACATGAAGGTGGCAACAAGCAGTCTCCTTTTGTCCCTCAAAGGAAAAGCAAGACGTAGAAAACTCATTTCAGCTCTGGTTTGTCCACCAGTTGCTGAATCGACATGTGGTGTTTTGTGGTGTACGAAGACAGAAGCTGGCTGAATTTGTCAATGAAAACTGGACAAATATAAACAGAACAAAACACACAAAAATAAGCAGGTGAGCCTTCAGCAAACATGAGCCAACGGGGATTTGGCATGTAGGTCTTTAAATGTCAAAATAAGCAGGGAGCAGATCTCAGTGTCTGTTTAAAGAATAAGGGTGGATTTCGCTGCACAGTTGAGGTGCTGTGGTTCCTCACAGCTGTACACAGCACTTACACAAACTCCAGCTCAAGACCACAGACATCCAATTATAATAAGTCTGTAGGGTCAACAGTGGACAAAGAGAGTTCTATTCACCACAAGCCGGGTATATTTCTCACTTGGTGTATGTTTGTGTGCGTACATGTACTTGGTTGTCATTATGTGTGTGCTGTAGCTGTCCCTGGCATAGACAGTATACATAAATCACAGGGACCTAGTGAGCCTTTACCTAATGAGGGAACATGCTGAAGTCAGTGCTTTCTTCCTGCATCTTATGTAGGTTAGAGACACTGTGGTTGGAAAGATCACACACACACACACACACACACACACACACACACATGCACATGCACTCATGCTTGGACACCTCTATTGTCTATCTGCAGGTAAGATGGCAGCTTGTGATCTGGAATATATAATGGAGTCTCAAGATCTGTGTGTTGGGTTTAGTTATATAAAGAGATTAACAAAAGAAATGTTTTTTCTGTAAACTACTATGTGTGTGGGCCCAAATAAGACTCTGTGCTCTGTGTCGACATTAGAGACCTGCCTGCAAAACCACAGTAACATGAACATAACTCAAACACCTGTGATACGGCAAGTGTACCTGGCACCTGAGACAATGTCAAAGCTTCTCGATATCAAAACGACGTAACAACACTTGCCCATATCAGGTCAGGTGTTAAGAGGCTGAAACTGGTTACAAACTGCATCACAAATGAAATGTAATGAACTTTAATTGTTTTGCGGTGGCAGCACGAGCTCCACACAGAATATCTAAATAAACATCAGCTAATAAAATCATCTGGATGGTTAGATATCAATATGATGTGTGGGAAAATATGCTGTTCAATTATTTGAGAGAACTGAACCTTAAATATTAATTCTATGTTAGACATTGTTATTAATGGGCTGCCAGATAACTTCATTGAGAGCACACAGGATCTCATTTAGGAGCAATATTCTGTATTTATCCTGTTTCCTCTACCACGTTATCGGCAGAGAAATTCCCTGCAAATTTGATGGAGTAGATAGATATTACATCAGTGTTTCCTGGAGCTCACAGTGATGTGTCTGTTTACATCTGTGTGCCCCCAGCTGGGCTCAGCAGGGTTAAAGCCAGGTAGATAACCTGTGGAGGCAATCCTCAGGTGTCGTGGCTCTCCAAACTAGGCCAAGCACGCACACACACACACACCTACACACACACACACACACACACACCTACACACACACACACACACACACACACACACACCTACACACACACACACACACACACACACACACACACCTACACACACACACACACTTTCCACCTACAGTTCAGTATCACAGTTTAACTGGAACCCATGCTGGCCTTTATGTTCATTAAAACGTAGAAGCATATCTTGGTGAACTCTCTCAGAAGATTGTTACCATGACCTGGATGACTGAGTATCTTCAACATGTTGCTAACCATTTAGGGAGAAATGTGGTATGATAGTACGAAACAACATCCAGAAAGCTGGCTGATTACAGGAACAGATTTATTTCACCATCGAGGCACTTATATCTAAGATTGATCAGACATTTGATGAACTAATATTGCTGTTACCAAGTACTGTCAGGGAAAAGGTCTCCAAGTTTGTTGAGAAGGTACAAGCATCACAACACACTAAAGGTAAGGAGCGACAGACAAGAAAATTCCAAACTTTACAGACATGTCAAAGCAACTCACATAGAACAGAAGCTCTCACCTGGAGAAATAAAGACATCAACAACACAGCACACCTGGACATACAAGAGGAGTGGGTGAACAACTTGTCCAACAGAGAGCTCAACCAACCAGAGAAGGATGTCCTCACCAAAGGACTGAACTTTGCAGTAGCTCCAGAACAGAAACTTGTAGTAGATCTCATCACAGCAACAGAGTCAGCCATCAGAGACCACAGTCAGCAGACACAGAGGCAGAACAGTTACGGTTGAAGGTATCAGCTGCTCTTGCTAATGCAGAATCACCCCCCTCCAACCACTGAGAAAAGGCATCACTCAAAAGAGACTGGAACATCGCCATCTTGCCAGCAGATAAAAGGAGATGCACCGTGGTGCTAAACCCAGCATAATACCAAACCAAAGTCACTGATCTGCTTAACGATACTTATCCCTGTGAGACACTGAGGTGAGATCCTGCCAGTAGTTACAGAAGAAGGTTATAGAATATCTGCAAAAACTGGAAAAGACAAAGCCAGTGACAGGCCATTATGTTACTGACTGTACACCAGCTAAGCCATCCCATGTATCTATGGACTCCTCAGGATACACAAGGAAGGAGCACCACTCAGACCCAGCAGCAGCAGCATTAACTCAGTTACCTATAACATTTCCAAGCACTTAGACAGTGTCCGAGCTCCTTTGATCTGTAACACTCAGCACACTAACACATCCAAAACTCACAGGATTTAACCAACAAGGTGAGAGAAATAACACTCGACCCCAACGAGAAAATGGTTTCGTGTTATGTCACATCACTTTTTACATGGATTCCCACTCATGAAGCTGTAAAGATGGAAAAGCAAACAACTTCACCCGGATCACATGTGTGCCTTCCTCTGTCTGATGACCACCTCCTTCCAGTACAGTGAAGGCTTCTACAGACAGAAGCAGCTGTGTCATGGGCTCACCAGAGTGGTCAACCTCTACACGGACGAAGTTGAGAGCAGAGCCTTGATTACCTTCACAGGACCTGCTCCTAGACACTGGTTCAGGTATGTGGACACTCACCCACCTGCAATGCTGTCCTGTGTTTCCTCCCCAGACAGCTTAACAACCATCCACACCTGGACTCACCTAGCCCTGATGACCCACACGAAGGCCGGTTGGGTCAACAACTCACAACAACTCACCCCAACGACTCTGAAACTCAGAGCTCACACGTGTCCATAACGACTCTGTAAGGACACTCCCACACAGAGGTTAAAAACCTGCAACTCCCCTCCAGTTAGTTAGAACAGAAGAAGCCTCTTGGATGAGACGTTAAACATCTCCAAGAAACTCAAACGAGTCCAGTTTCCTACAGTAAAGCACAAATATAGAAACATATTTACATTTTCTTTTTGGGTTATTTCGCTGAACCTTATGCAGAATAAACACTCCAACTGAAGCAGATGTAATATCTTTAATCAGTCTGAAGCACCTTTAACAGGAGGTCAAATGTCAGAGTTGCATTTTGTTTTCTTTTAATGAAACCTGGACGTGCCTGAACAAAACAAAAAGATATTCTAGATAAATGATTGACATTAGTGCTTGTGATGTGAGAGTAAAAAAACACTGCATGTTGGATTTCATAGACATTAGCTAACGCTATGGTAACACAGGGCTGAGACAGCTAACAACAAGCTAACAACACAGAGAGTGATAGAAGCACAACACTCAGCATGCAGTGTACAGACGATCTGCTCGGAGGATTTACTGGCTTTGTTCTGATTTGTTCTGTCGTTTATTCTGGACCTTGTTTCCTCAAAATATTTGCACTACTTAACTCAACAATGTCACTTTCAATCATTTGCACTTTCAGTATATTTCTGTTTTTTGATATTTATTATTCTTATTGTGGTATTTTCTTGATATACTTTCATATTTTAACTATTCTAATTTTGTTCTGTGTTCACTTGTTGCACACTAGATGAAAATAAAGTCTGTCTGAGTCCTAAAGCTCGGGATGGTCAGACAACATTTCTTGGTCACCAGGGTAACGGGTAACCTGATTGGTTGCCACAGATAGCAGGACGGTGACAACCATTTCTGAAAAGTTAACAAATTCAACCAGAATTATTCGGAGCAGCCGCACAAAGTAGGTGCAGCGTTGTGAAACAAGACGTCTTTTCTCTGGGCGGCCACTGCTGCATACGCTCTCCCCTCATCTGGGAACAAGGGGACAGTAAGGACCTAAGTAAGAAATTCAGGGAACGACAGATAAACAGAAAACAGCCTCCTATGCTAACGCTGGCTCGTTCTGACTTTTTTCCTCTTTTTGATTGATAAGCACTGACACAATTTCTTCTAGCTGGCATAGTGGATGGCTCTAAATACCACAATACCCATGAGCCTCAGCTGCAGCTGCTATGGAGAAGAAGAGGTGTGAATCATAGCTGATTCAAAACACACTGTTGTTGCAGCTGGGAACAGAGTTATACCAGACTCCCAAACACGCTCAGCTATCGCCTCAACCTGCCATAGCAGTGCACTGTTGGGGGTTGTAACTGACTTCTTGAAGAAAAACACTTAATTTTCTTACCTCGGGCCATTCATTATATTAGTCATGATAATATTGTAATCAACAAACTTATTATAAGCTAAGCTTTGGGAAAGTAGCAACATCCCTAAATACGACTGGGCCAAGAAACTGTCCCAAACAGTTCATCCAGATTATCGACACCGCTTAAACTGAAAATGAGTGCACCTTCAATACAGATCAGGGTATGGCATGAAGACAAGGAAACTGTTTCCAATTTCCATTATGACATGATTAATATAGTAGGTTTTGCAAAAATGTCTGGCTGACTGGATACTGAAGTTCATTGATCCCTCAGGCTTCCTTCTTACTGTTGATTTAACCAGGACAGTGTCGTCTCCATCCAAGTGTCGGAACTGCTCCGACTGTCATTCAGCTCACAGCGGCTATGCAGAAAATGAACACTTGAAATATCACCTCCCACCTGTGCTATTATCAGTCCTATAATACAGTAGACATGCATAAATACCTGGATCCTGCAGCTCTGTAAACTTGTCCACCACACACCTGCTGCCCTCCATGTAAGGGCCAGCATCCAGATGTTCCTTAACAACCATTTCCCCCTTCGAAACAGGTAATTATGCTCCTGCAGCTTCGCCCTCGGCCTGCTAAATATGCACCATCTCTGCACATACCAACGCTCTGCCTCCTGCTACTGAGATACAGTCTGAATACCTTTACTGCATTGTTGTCATTTCACAGGTCTAATCCCCAATTCAGTGACCTGTCGACACTCGTACCAGCGCGCAGACACACACACACACACACACACACACACACACACACACACACACACACACACACACCTGGAGCACTCACATGAGTTTCAACGTGATCATAATAACATTGTTCGGAGCTTAATCTCAGTCGTTACAAGCCGAGGCATGCTGAAAAATACGGAGTAAAAATAGAGTTGAACAAACATGGCTTGGCCTGGAAATAATTGCGTGTGTTCATGTGTGTGTGTGTCAAAACTAAATAATGGAATCATCCCTGCTCCGACATCCAGAGCTGTATTTAATTACAGTACAAAATAACACAGATTTACCTCTGAGACACTCTGACCTACACTGGTCTGACAGACAAGACAAAGTGTTTCTGAGAGTGAAACACTGAAGTTGTTTTGCGCAGAGGCCGTTTCTTTGTCCGTGACATGGCGCGGTTGCCAGAGATGAGAAGTACAGATAAGTCAGATACAGAGGCGAAGGGGAACTTGAGCTTATCTTACAAGGCCAAAAAGGCGGGACAAACAATACACTCCTTCTCCAGCCCTTCAAGTAAGCACCCAGAAATTAATAGAGCATCTTTTTGATTAATGAACGCTACATCGTGCACATCGATCTGCTGTTCTAGTTTTGGAGCAATGAAAAAAGCTGCTCAGTCCTCTCCTCCCACAATCACTCTATCTATCCCAATCTTTTCCCAGCTCAGTCTCTCGCCGATAGCGGCTGCTCGTATCGACTCACTGCAACCCGTCCTGCTTATTAGACTTTCATGAAGATCGAGCAGGCCAAGTTTTCACTGATTTCATTTTGCATTTAAACCCACCCTCACAGTTTTTGACAGAATTTAGTATTCCAACCGTTTTACCTCCAACAGCACCAATCACAGAGAAGTTGGCTGTGGTGAGATGGCGTGTGTGGCTCGGTCGTCCCTCGTCACATTCATTTAGATAACAGCAAAAATACAAGACTATGGACCATTTGTTGACTGGATATGAGAGTGGGAGCACTGTACTCAGTCTATTAAAGCCTGACGAAATGTTTGGTGGGTAATCAAATGTTGAATTATTTTGATTGATCTGTCTGCTGTCTGCTGTTGAAGCAGTGTATCTTTGGAAGCAATCAGAGATAGTTAAATAGCTGTGCACCGTGACAGGACTGGCAGGATGTTTTGGACTCTGCTTATCTGAAAGCACACTGGTGCTATGAGCTAATGCAAACCAATCACCAGAATAATGTTAGCAACATACATTTCTTAGAACCACAGACATGTTGAAACTTGACATACTGTGCTAACGCTCTCACTGGGGTTAGGCACAAAAACACTTGGTAAGGGTTGGAGAAAATATTCTGCTATGGTTTAAAATACTTGGTTTGATCACCACAGACACAGCTAGAAGATGTCAACTGGTTTCAGTGGTTTCACAACCACACACGCTGAAACTCCAAGCTGTGTTGGAGCCTTCTCACCAGGTCGTGACTCCACCCCCTCTCTAAGTCAAGTCATTAACATGTAATGAGAATTTGATACGAGGTGCTTTGTTGAAGTGTCAGTGTGGTACATATGACACATACACATTTAAATGTATCAGTGGTTGGCAGAGTTGCTAACTGCCAACATTGTATCTCGGTGACTGGGCTGAGTGTTTGCTCATTAGCTCTGCACACAAAGTACAACTAAAGGTCAACAGGAATGTCGTTAGTCTTGCAGGTATTTGGTCACAATTGTCCATTTTTGTACAAGCTGTGTATGCAATGTGCTTTTCTTCAGGGGCTCCAGTTAGTTGCTGGTCTCCAATCTGCTTTGTTAAGCAAGTGGAGGTGCACGCCCCGGACATCCACCTGCCAGATTCATCTTGGATGTTGTGGAATTGGACCAGAGACCTTCCCATCGCTCACCTGCCTGTCCAGCCTTTAGGCCCCCACTGCCACAAGGAGCATCATTGAAATATTTCCCGCAGGAGGTCAGACAACATATGGAGATAAAAGCTACCGATAATATATACAGTATCCAGCATATTCTCCTGCACAGGAAGACTCTCGAGTGTCAGTGTTTTTTATTAACACAATGTGCATTCCAGCTCGCATCTACATTCATCAACACAAGTTCTGGCTTTAAAAATGCAAAAGGCATATAGGGTAGCATCCTGTGCAAAGAGAACACAGTCAGTATATAAAATACTATCTTAACAGACGTGTAGCACAGAGACAGCAGGCTGTGTTTGTCTGTGTATTTGGAGCAGGGTGTGTTCTGGAGGGACGATGGGAAGCTGGTGGTGAATACCTTGTTGTGCTGCTGTTACTCTGATTGCACAAAGCTGTGATACAAAAAGCCTTTCACCAGGCTGGTTGGGAGTGTCTGAGGAGGAACACGGCAGCTACAGCCATCTTCGTCCTCTGGGAGTAACGTGTGTGTGCATGTGTGTCTACCGTTTCTAACCACACGTTTAAAGACAACAGAATACCGAAACAACAGAAAGAAGAATTGTTTGAATTCCAACAACACTGATGCTCAGAAAACACAGTGCCAGCTTACACACACCCATCACACACACACACACACACACACACACACAGTAATGAAAGAGCAGTACGTCATCCTCTGTTTTTCCTTCATCACAGAGCATCTGACATTTCAGGGAGATTCATGGTTGGAGCTGCCAGTAGCAACAGGCTCAGCATCCTCTGGGACAGATTCTGGGGTCCAGCCACCATTCACACAGAGCACACTGCCAGCAGCAAACAAGAGGCAGTGAATGAATGTGTGAGCACACAACAGGTGATGCACTGTTCCTAACAGCACGAACAAACCCCGGCTGCTGCTATTCAAGCCAGTGTGACGCTGACACACCTGGACGCCATGAAGTGCTGTCCCTCCTTTAGTTGAGTGAGGACATGGGTGTGTGTGCAGTTAGAAAATGCATTTTGTTTTATAACATTTAGTGTCTAACCTGAAAATTTATGGCATCCATGTAAAGCTGCCATCCAGCTGACTGCGATAACGTTTCTATCTACCTCTCTGCCCGTGGCTCAGCTTCAAATGCTCTGATGTCAGAGGAATTCTTTCTCATTTCAAACACATCTATCATAGTTGTGGTGGGGTAGACTAGGAAGTGCTGGTGAATGCAGCCTTGACCCAACTCCTCCCCCAACAAATTCACTAGTCACTAGTTTGTCCACATTTTTACATTTAGTTAGCTTTCTGTGTGTAACTAAACACACAGGTACACACTACTGACTGCTTCATCTGCAGTGAGGATGCTGTGCTGCACTGAGCTGAGCAGTGGTAGCACCCTGCTCACTGCCTCTGTGTCGTCTGCTGCTCCACGTATGGACTCAGCTTAGTTTTCTGTTTTTATAGTTGTGGTTGGGTTTAATACAAGTACACTGTTAATATTTTGTAATGAGGCCTAATAAGAGATTAGTAATAAAGTATTTCCATTCACCTTACTGATTTTAACAGTTTTTGTCCTTTGCTCATTAAGCCTTTCTTTTCCCCCTCAGCAGTTTCAACCCGTCTGTTTATATTTTGATTATTGTTTAAATAAAACCTTTCATTTACTTTGACACTCATGTTTCTGCCTATTAAGAGTGTCCTCTTTTATTTCCCAACCTATCTGTGAGGTTCAAAGATTTCTTGGGGTTGAAAGTCCCCAGGTGACGTTGTTTGGCTTCCCCCTGGATTTTCCCCCTTAGTGCCCCTCACCACATAGTCATAAACTAATCAGTGGTTTTTGTATATTAGCTCATTCATTAGCTAGCTGTGGTTTCAACTGGAAGAGGCTTTTTTTACTGAACTAAGAGGTTAACTGCCTCATTAATTCAATGTAAGACACACTTGTACATAAACTGAATCAAAGTCACCAGAACAGAGAGTGTCTTTCCACAGTCACCTCTGGTTTGGTCCAAATAAATTCTCAGTTCAGAGGATGTGGAAATATTCCAGGTCTACATGCTGCTGATGTCCGACTCTCTCCCTCTCTTGTCCCTGCCTGTCGTCTCTTTTTGTCCTCGGCCATGGTCCTGGTCCGAGCTGCTGTAAACCACGCTGTAACAGACCTCTGTGGGTCTTGGAGGTTGTGTCCAGACGTGCTGGGCAGTAGTCCCAGTTCAGACTGATATACCTGAACACCCGGGTGCTAGTGGTGGTCCCAGTCCAGTCAAACTCTGAGGCCACTGGCACAACAGCTCACTGATGAGCTAATTGGCTAATGATAGCTAGCTACAGCCAAGGGTAGCTATCAAAGAGCATCAGTTGGTGGTTGCGCTGCTGATATGCTTCCCTCTGTACTTTAGGAGCCACCTTCAGAGTCTGGCCTTTAAACCTTTGCCCCTTAAAACTTTCACATCCTTTACTTTAACACTGGCAGCTGTGGGATTGATGTATGGGAGCATGATCAACCTGGCATTACCTTTTCATGTAGTTTTTTCTGAAACGAGGATTGGACTGAAGTTAATCCCATGTTGATAGTCTTGCTCCACAGCCCTCTAACATATAGCGTCACCTGAAAGCCACGGGGCACGGAGATGTGAGTCAGACGCATGATGTCCCTCAGTAATGTGAGCATGCATGTATTTCATTGGCTACCACCGTCTTTTTAGCTGAAGCTCTGCTTTGGTGACTGAAGTCTTTGTGAACCGGGTCCTCGGAGGGTCCTTTTATAAAAATACGAGATAGTTAGCCTAACATTCTTTTGCTGTGTCTCAGTTCAGAGTCTGCATCCTTCGGAGGAGCATTTGAAGTTAATTACATCATAACGCTGTGTGAAGGCTGTCCCAATTCGAAGGCTCCTCCAAATGATCCTTCTTTTCCCCTGTTTTTGGAGGATGCACCACTATGATCCTTTGCGGCCTCACATATCCCAAGATTCTCTGTGTGCCTGTAAAAGAAGAAAGAACAAAAATGTCGACATCGCGTGGTGTAGCTCGTCACTTTCGCGGGCCTGGGCAACAGAAATCGTGACGTAAGGGTAAAACATCTGGTGACGCAACCAGGAAATGCTCCAAAGGCTAGACCGTCCCATTTCACAACCGGGTCCTTCGAAGGAGCAGACCCTGAATTGAGACACAGCATTTGTTTTAATCATGTTCCCATGTGTGCTACTGGTCAAAAGGGGCTGTACTGCATATGTTCGACCTGGAGCGGCCTACGGTTACTCCAGCCAAGCAAGTATGCATCAAGAAGTCTCCAAAGTATCAAGACCCAAACGGTGTCGGTTTAAAGGGACACCAGAGAAAAATCACCAAACATTTGCATCAACCAAACCAAGCTTGACTGTAGCTGAGCCGATCTGCTGCAAGTCATCAGCCCTTTAAATAACCTACTACATTTAAAAGAATGCAGCAAAAGAAGATTCTGCAGAACTGATATTAATTTGCTTACTAAATCAAGCTCAATGTTAGTTCTGGCAGGACCAGTCTAACACTGGATGACAGGAGGAGAAGCTCGGATAGGATTAAAATCAGTGAGTGAAGCACGTATTCAAATCAGCCAACCCCCTCTAGAGGAACGAATCCCATCTGAATGGGGCTTTAGGCTTATGAGTGTATATTTGTATAATACAAATCTTGTTTAGTACAGCTGTAAGTGTAGCTGAAGCATAGATCAGCAGGTAGCTCATCTTGTTTCATTTAATTGGTATTGTTCTATGCTGGTATAATTAATACTGTCCCCTTCAGCGTTTCATTTATGGTACCACATGTCAGGTTAATAAAGGAGCCACTAAAGTAAAATGAATGAAAATGAAGGGAAATGAAGTGAGAGAGCGATGGCTGATATAGAAGCATGGCAGAGGCAGGACGAGAGAGACAAAGACACAAAGAGACAGCTCAGTCAGTCATCTTATCCCAGGCCGACGTCAAGTGCCACGACTGAAGACGCTCACATTCAATCACGGCCATAAAGGCTGCGAGCCAGCAACTCCCCGGAGCGGCCCAGACATCCTAAACCAGATCCATCAGGTCTGACGGAGAGAGGAGGAGATGGATTCCTCTTTGCAAAACAATCTTGTGCTTGGCGACAAAAGGAATCTATCACTGGAAGCAAAAACGACCAGGGCTGCCTTTTAAATACGATAACCATCAGAAGAAAGAACTGAGGAGACAGAAGAGGAGATAAATAACAGAAAAACAAGTGGAAGCTTGCGTGTAAGAGACACCTCAGAGCCGTTCACTTTCCACACACATACAGTGAAGCTGGCAGCAGACTGTAAACACACTGCACTTTATCCTGAGATTATACTGTTCTCCACAACAAACACCTTCCTCTCTCCGCAAGGAGACAAAAACAACACTGAGGCTCAGTCCCAACCAGTTTTCATGTGTTTTGGGGATTTGTATTCTGATATCCTCTTTGCATTTGTGCAGCGTGAAGTAAATGAGGGAAATGGACCCACACTTGTTTGAGTTACAGATGTGTCCACCGGCAAGTGCCTGCAGGTACATGGTGGCATGTAAGAACCCATGCAGCTATTGAATTATAAATATATCACACACAACTTCTGACTGGTTATAATACAGTCTCCATTTAATACTGATACCTCTATAAGACCTCCATATGTAAATGTGACCATCACAAACAAGACTGGCTATTAGTTATCGTAGTTACTGTTGAATCCCGTCAGTGGTCTAAAGCCAACCAATGAAACTGGAACCATTTTTTGGCTGTTGTTGATGAATGAAGGCGTCTCTCAGCCTGAGGAGAGAAGCTGCTCTGTAGTCTGGTGCTACCACAAAATCTCTTTCACTTTGCTTTGTTTATAGTGGCTGTCAGAAAAATAAAAGTTCCTTGTTGCAGCTTACCATAAACCCTGTAATTAACCCATAATATAAACAACATATAAGCACATTCAATGACGTGTTGAATGGTGGAAGTGTACAATAAATCAAACTGAAAATGACCACTGCTTCCATTCGCTATGCTAAGCTACCACATGCTGCCTCCAGCACACAAGCTTATGTTCCAAAATGTTTAACTGTTCCTTTAAATCCTATTTTAAATACAGGACTTTTACTTTGTAAACTTGTACTTACTTAAAGGGTTAATCCACTGATTTTACACATTACTATGGCCAGAATTGCACATCACCAGAGTAACCAACCAGTGATGGGACACTTCGCTCCTGCTGTGTGTGTACAGGTGCTGTGGAGAGCTACTGCATGTGTCAAGCAGAATGTAGTAGTATGAAGCCTTTTGTGACTCCAGAGGAAGCTGCATATAATCTGATTAACTGCCTCCATTAATGTCACTCAGTAGCCAAGTTGCATTATGGGTACTGTAGGCACTGTCCACAGGTCTTACATTGCTCTCCTATAACACAGTGGACTCATTATGGACATTTTAAAAAACAAATGATCCGAATTACTACAACAGAACCGTTTTATTCCACACATTCTTCCTCTGGTTCAAATCCTGGCACACTCCCCAAGACCTGTAAGTCACCCTGTAAGTGAGGGATGTCTCTTTTACCACAGTGATGACTAAACAAGCCAGTGAGTTGGGACCTCGGAGCTTTAACCCTATCTGTACTTAGATCACCCGGTCCTTCCCGCTGGGATCGCAGCCTGGAGCCAGTTCTCTTTAATTTGGCAAAAACACAGTGTAACCATGCTGAACCCGAACGCACTCCGAGAGGAAACTCTCCTTCCGACATTCCAGAAGAAAACGTCCCAAATATTTCCTGGCAGAAGTAGAGTGAGAACAGTTGAGTGGGGTCACCTCTGAGTGTGTGATGTGGATCAAATATTCAGACAGACACGTCATAAACAGATAGAAGTGAAGAGATGACAGAGGAGGACAGAAAAGCAAAGCAGACTCCCTCAATAACTTTATTCTTTTCTGACCTTATTTAGTTCCAAGAGGAGCTTAAAAGTTTTAGACATCATTTCAAATCTTATTCCAAAAAACAATCTCAGGTAGGCGTATCCTCTGCTTCCTTTGTTTTCTCCTTTGTTGTTTTTACATTTTCTCTGTCCGTCAGGTTAGCACTAGCTTGACTGAACATTTCACACTTTTTTCCACATACATGCACACGACCACTCACACTGACAGCAGCCCTGACAGATATGCAGTATTTCCGTGCATCCACCCATTCATCCTTCCTGTCCCAGCAGCAGGACATTGAAGACTTGTGCACTCGCCCGTGGTCGTTCTAGGAAGCTTCCCCAAAAAGCAGTGAACTGCACACTCCCAGCAGCTACAATATAAAGCCCTTTCACTCTTCACTCCCGTTCCTCTCCCTCTGCAGGAGCTGAAAACTCCAGCCACCATTCCCAGCATTTCCTCGCAGCTCAGTGCCAGTTCTCTAACGGGAAAATACTTCAGACACAGAATTGAAGAAGTGAATCTAATTTATCATGGCCTTAAGAGTCCTTGCAGCTAATCCAAAATGCACACACTGAATTTTGGTAATGAAATGACCAGTAATGGCATTAGCATGATGATGAAGTGATGCTATCAAAAGCAGAATTCATAAACAGATGATGGATATTTGTTGGCAGAAATCGCACCAGTTGAAGAGGCTGGAGACTACCTAGCATAGTTGTATCTGTGTGTGTGTGTGTGTGTGTGTGTGTGTGTGTGTGTGTGTGTGTCTGTGTGTGTGTGTCTGTGTGTGTCTGTGTGTGTGTGTGTGTGTGTGTGTGTGTGCTTGAAGAGGACCTCACATAAAGTGGTTCTGTATGAGTCCTTCAACCTGATGTCTTCAGATAAAAAGCTATTTCACTTTCTCAAACCTCGAGCTCACTTGTATCACAGAGAGCTCGGGTTCAAACAGTCGCACATCACTCCTGATGCTATGCAACACATAGTTTGCAAGCTATCTAATTGGCACTAGCAGTGTAACCTGAGGTTACACAGATGATCTCCTTGCACCGCACATGACACGAGAGAGAGCTCTGCAGAGGAAAAGGATGAGGAGGCTTCTTTAAAGTCGGTCACTATAAATCTGACAGAGGCTGCTGCTCACTTCCCTCCAGGTACAGCTGGCTGAAACCGATGTAATGAGAAGTATTAGTAGTTGTTAAGTTGAGACACGTTTAACATGGATAGCCCCGAGAAGTGTCACAGTGTGGCCTCAGTGCTGTATGTATAACTTTGAGGAGGTGAGTGTCTCTTCTGGAGAAGAATTACAACTAAATGAAGGTCTGAACCAGCCCACCTACTGCTAAGAGTTGGGCTGTAACAATCAATGACACCTGCTGATAGCCAACATAGAGGAAAACATTGCTCAACTGATCCCTTGCTAACACTGTTGTGGAGCAATCAATGAAAAGGTCAAGAGATCACAGTGAATCCTTGAAAGTATTTGTTTGTTTGTTGCAATCATCTTTGAACGTGTGCTGTCAAAACTGTCACCGTACAGGACAACTAATGAAAACAACCTTTTTCAAAGATGGCAACGCACAGAGGAGGGCCATTATAAGATCAGACAAGCACTTTTCTATCCATCACCTCAAAAACATTGAAAGAAGTAATACAGGTCATCCTGAAGATGGTTACTGAAGCAGGCTGTGGTACCTTCCACGTTGGCCCTATAATCCTCTGGAGCCGCTGCTCAGTCCTCGCTCCCCACGTCTGCTTTCAGAGCACAGCAAACCATGACTGACATGGCTTCATATGGCCCGGCTCTCACATCTGTTAGAAATGGGCTCAAACCGTGCGGAGAATAGAATAGAATAGAATAGAACAGAATAGAATAGAATGGAATTCCTTTAATTGTCATTGTAAGCTTGGCTTACAATGAAATCACAGATGCAAATATATTTTTATTTATTTATATATATATATATATGTATATCAATACAAATCTGGAGTTTAGCGAAAATAGAAAAATAATCTATATAAATAAAAAAAGTATATAATGTGCTAATAGTGTGCCAAATATGTAGTGTGTTGAATGCATTCTTAGTGCTTGTTGGTGTTTAGTGTGCGGATGGAAACAAACTGTCTGTGAATCTGTCGGTGCGTGTTTTGATGGATCGTAATCGTCTGCCAGAGGGCAACACACTGAGGCCTGCTACCACACAAGTCTAATCCTCAGGAGTCTTTACGGATGGGGATGGATGGAAGCCACCATAAAGCGAGCATGAAGCAAAATGTAATGTGCCGCTTACATGTGCAACACAAAACCAGCTTCAAAAGTGGAGCCATTCATCTTTCACCTTGCTTCGCTGTAGCCCCTCACACACTTTTGTTCCAGAACACTCAGGCTTCTGTCTGCTGACCCTGAATCTTTCATTTTACAGAGACAACCAGGAGCTCTACTGTTTGTTCCCTGTCGTTCTATTATTCTCAGCGGGCCTTCAGACACAGAAACTTTATTCTGCTGCGTCTGAACGTACAGATCAGACTGGATTATTCCTCTTACGCACATTAAAACCTCAGACTGAGAGCTGATTTCATTAGTGCTTCACTATGACTCTCTTAGCAGTCCATTTTTAATGTGACTTTTCCCCTGAAGCTTTTGTCTGCTTGTCCATGATGGAAGTTTATTTGATCTCTATCAGTCCACATCAGCCTGGTGTCATTCACGAGTATTAAACTGTGATGACAGATCCAGTCACAGTGTTCAGAGGACTGGTTTGTATTCACTCCTGCTCTGTGTTTTGATCAGTGCACCTGAAATAAAGTCATATTTCTTATGCATTTCTCTTTCTCCCTTTGGAGCAGAGCAGTGACTACATTAACTGAACAAAACCTCACCTGGCTGCACTTTGTTAGGGAGTTTTATTGAAACTGCAATGAGGGACCAATTTCTTTTCACACAGACAGTGAGGGAGAAGGCACACATCTCCTGTCTGAGCGCCTAATCCAATCAGCTGGCTTTTCCTCTGAGATATTACAAAGACTGTTGTTTATAATCAGGTCTGGCCTCCTGCTCCACTCATCTCCTTCTTTCTTTCTGTCATTATATGAAAAGGAGACAGGTTAATATTGAGCAGAGAGAGAATGAATGAGCTTTAGACAATGTCAAGAATTGAGCTGCATTAATAGTTTGTCTGTAGGTGTTTAAGAGGCTGAGGTCCTCTGGACACTCAGCCGGCGCTCCCTTTCTTCATCAAGGACCCCCTGCAGGGAGGACGCTCATCTTAATTGGACGTGTTCCTATTTTCCCTGCAGCTTTTGAAAATGATTGTCCATTAGTAGAACTGTAAACCGTCCTGTTCTGCTGGAAGGGTTGACCAAGCACAGAGCACACTGCTGATGTGATCTGTAGCCTGTGGTGCTGCCTCAGGGACTGTTGAGGAGCGCGTGGCCAACAGCAGTTAAGACTTGCTGGTGCTCAGCAGGCTCCTCCTGCAGCCGGTAGGACACAACTGCTCTCTGTAAGGGCATATTTCAGTTGAGCTCCAGTATTTGACTGTACCTTCTGTACTGATCATTATGCCTGGATGATGACTGGAAACAAGTGGAATTCATCAAATTCAGATTATTCTGATTCAGATAGTCCTTGTGATGTGAGGTCACATTACACCTGTAGTTTGGTTTTATTTACATAGGAACATTTTCATAACCTTTAATTTATGTTCACGCTGACTTGATGCAAACACACTGTTGGTTTTGTTCAGCATGTGGTATTGTTAACAATAAGACACACATCTGGCTCCATGGATGCAGCTGCTGCCATCTGCTTTACTGGCCATGTATGTGTTCATTTACATCAAGTGTTGCACTGATACACTGCAGTTTGGTAGGAAGAAAATATCCACTCCATGTTAGTTACTGGACAAGAGGTTCAAGCTCGTGACTAGGGATGTATATTGATAAGGATTTAGCGATTCTGATGCTTTATCGATTCCTGCTTATCGATCGGGTTTTTTATCGATTCCCAAATAGGCTGAAAAACAAGTAGTACATGAGTACAGAAAAGAATACAACCTGGTTTATTTATATAAATAAATAAACAAATAAACAATACTCAAATGAGTCCACAAGCCAAGTGGCCATTGGCTCAGGATAATCCAATAGAGGAACAAGAGGAACAACAAATAACTGACGTTATCTGCAGACTGACTACCAGAGCCAGCAGCAGCCTGACTCTGACTGCCTCTGCTATCATCTACATTACATGGATGGAAAATGCAAAATGCACAAGTGAAAGCTGGTGACACTAGCTAAATTAACCTCATTTTTATCATTATCACACAACGTTAGCCAGTTGTTTAATTTTACCTGCTGTGCTAGTGCTAGCACTGGTGCTGCTAAGTGCGTCAAACACACGGCATTGCTGGAGTATAACGTGTGTTGTGTGGCCAAATGCTTGGACATATTAGTTGTATTACCGCCTTTGGCGCACAGATCCCTCTTACGGGTATTACAGGTGACAATCCCCAAGGTGTCGTCCTTCTTTGTGAAATGCAGACAGACTTTGGATCGTTTTTGCCGAGACGACATTTCTCCACAGTGCATCGCACGTAGCAGCTCAGCTCACCTCTGCTCTGCAGCAGCTTGTGTGTGTGACATCATCGCAAATTTGCGAGTATGGTACGTTTGTTTACAGTGGCGGCGCAGCCCGGGAAGATCGATAGCGGAATCATAAAGGGTTTTTGTTAGCGATTCCAAAGAATCGTTTGACTCAGAACCCGTTCCCAAACGAAACCGGTTAACGATGCGCATCCCTACTCGTGACAGAGTGGGCTGTTAACATTAATGTGTCCTAGCTGAGCTGTACTGTTTGCTAGCTGAGTTAGCTTTATTGGCTAAGCTCTCATGCAATTTTCCTTCTGTGCAGTGACACAGAGAGAAAATCAATCTGACATGAAATTGCTGCTAAGGTCTGTGGATTATCCTGAGTAACCAGGTTATGATACCAGGTTCCATTATCTTTTAGAGAGGGCATTTTCACACCCAGTGCCCACGTTGTGTGAAGACCAAATGTACCTGTGCTCACCTGTGCACCCCTGGGTGTGGTGAGGTGTGGTCAGGCACACTGATGGTGGATTGCTATCTTGAGGCAGCAGAAAGCGACAGTGCCATAGACGAGTTATCAGCTGTTCCTCGTGCACAAATGCACATGTTAATGTAGAGATACACATTTGCTTTCTGCTGCAGGTAATGTCATTAATATTTTCCTCATTAAGGATGTATTACTCCCCTCTCATCCCACCGCTATTGATCAGGATGATCAACCCGTCCCACCTGATCCCTGGACTGAGATCCACAACATACAGAGGGACCAACACCACTCCCCCCCGCATACCGCCTCAAGCAGAGGACACGAACACTAATAGAGGGATTCCCCCGCGTCCTCCTCTCGACTCTTTCCTCATAGGAAGGCGCCTCTCGCACGTACATAGACAAAGGGTGCCGCACGCAGCATACCTAGACTCCCAGATCCTCGCTCCTACAGCTCCTTCCTCTCTCCTCCTCCTCCTCTTCCTCCTCCTCCTCCTCTTCCTCCCCCTCCTCCTCCCTCTTCCTTCTCCTCTTCCTCCTCTTCCTCCTCCTCCTCCTCCTCCTCCTCCTCTTCCTCCTCCTCCTCCTCCTCCTCCGTTTAATATCAGAGGTTTTTTTCAGCATTTAACTAGAAAATGGACTTGGATACACCATAAACACATGAGCTGCTGTGCTTTAGACCATTGTATAGATCGTCTAAATGAGGCCTGATATCCCCAAAACCCTCAACTCACACCAAAACAATGAATGGATAAATAAGAACACAGGTGTATTTTGATAGCAGGTGAATTGTCCCTTTAAAGGCTAGCTTAATATGTGTTGGCTCTGACTGGGCAAACACAACATTGTTTTTAATGAAGTCATTATACCAGGGTCAGTTGTATTTGCCCTGATAGTAAACTAAGACGAGAATGTTTCCTGTCTAGAACTCATCTCAGTTGTTTTTCTGCGCTGGCAGTTCTTCCTTCTCTTTGGCTCACAGTCAGTTTGTGTCATGCAGCTATAGACGCAGGCTCCTTGTAGTCCTTGACCTACCACATGATTAAGCACTCTACATGTGTAATTACAGAGGCAGAGTTTTTAAGTAGGCCCTTCAGACAGCTTGGATTGTGGGTTCTTTTTTTGAAGTGTGTCAGCTGTGTGTGTGTGTTCAGTGCTCTTGTGAGCAGCTGACAGTCATGTCTAAAACCGCCTCATGAAAAAGCATCATAATGATGTCATACTGTGACCCTTTTACTTTACGGAGGGAAATGTAGACCTACAGAGTTAATATATGACTGTGCCTGGGATCTGTCAGACTGAAGACAGATGTCTGAGGCTGTCTGTCTTCTGTAGGACCAATATGCTGTGTCTTCTCTGCAAATTATAACACATGGCTGATTGCACTTCAAGCAGCTCAACTCTGTTCACTTCAGAGAGAAATCTGGATCTTCTGGAAGAATTAACAAGTAGAAGGAGATTTCAGTGTAATATAGAAGCAGGAGTAAAGTAATAACACAGAAATATCTACAAGGAGCTGCTGCAGCTCAGAATAAACTTGACTTTGCTATTTCACAGCATGTCTGTCTGTGTGCACAGTGTTGAATTTGAAGGCGCAACATACATTTTGAATAAACAGCCAACAGCGCTGTGTGCAGCAGTGGGGGCGTGGCTTCTGTGGGCTGCTTACTGACTCTGCAGAATGAAGGATGATGGACTTGCACGCGATCCCTCTGATGTGAGCTCATGGGGAAGCAGACGTAAACAAAGGGAGATTAGCCAGATGCAAGGACGAAATTGTGATTTCAGAGGTGGGAGGGTGGGTAGTAACGTGTTGCAGTGATACAAAAAACAAAAGCAGAAGGTAATAAGAGTCTGGTTGAGTAGAGAGACGCAGTCAACACTGGAGTTTTTTGTTCATAGAGAACTGGAGGTGAAATTTTAAGTTTCTGTAACAAGTAGTTTGCAAGCTTATGTTGGCTTCAAGGCTGAGAACATTTACCGTTGCCTGGCAGCACCGTCAGCTGCTCCAGGATGCCTGTCTCATTGGTTTATCTGGTCCTGCTCAGAAAGTAATGACGTATTCATCCAGCTTTTATATTGTAAGATTAAGACTTGATTGATATTATTGGGGCGCCCCTGATGAGTCTGTGAGCAGCTCAGGCTTCAGACCGGATCTGTGAACCCCTCACATTACCAGATCATCTGTGCTGAACAGCGTGTTTTCAACAGGCACTGCTCCAGTAGCTTCCACAAAACTCTTAACCTTCATTATTTCACTTTGGTTGTTATATGTAACATGTTTCTAAAGTCATGGTTTAGTACAGTTGTAGTCACCAGGGGTCAAACTGGGGAACCATAAACAGCTTTTGTCTCGTGTTTAATCTTAAAGTCAAACAGTTATTTAGGGAGATTTTCTCTAGCTCAAGTTCCTGACAGGATGTAAAATAAACATGGCTGCCCACATGGATATAAGGCTGCTCAATACTGTGTTGAGGGTGTACCAGAGATCTTAATCTGAATCGTTTAAGCTAAGTGCTTAAAAACTCAACATCAGTGAGACAGTGCAGAACCGAAAGACAACATCAGCTGTCTGTGAACCGAGACCAAAGCTGCCCACGCTGAGCAGAGGTCAAAGGTCATCAACCGGGAGTGGACGGGCTGAGAAAAGGACGTTCACACCCACCGCAAGAGACAGCTTAGAACAGAGGCCACACAAAACCACCTGTTAATGTGACACATGTGAGCCAGAAAAGCTCCATCACAGCAGTCTTCAGTCCCAGTGATTTCTACAGCTCTCATGCTCCTGTGATCGTGGAGTGGAACACAAACTATATGTATAATTCATGGATTAACATTCAGACATGAGGCGCTATTATTGGTGCCCTTCTTCATCTAATTCGTTACTGATATCAACATTAAAAGTCTCTCTGTAAAATCAATTTGTAGTAGATGTCAAACTGTGAAGCTGAATGAATGACACAACATTCAACATACATGAAAAGTGTTCTGTGGTGTTGTAGAGGTTTGTGTGTGCACTTCAGTCTGCTACAACCTTTTTGCTCTCTGTAATGTTTATGGATCAATATTAGCGCAGAAATGTGGAAAAGCCTGACGTGCAGCGTGGAGAAAGTCTCCGGTGTAACATTTTTCATGAAGAAGTGGCTGAGTGGCTTCCTGTCCTCCTCATGGGATTTCTTTGGATGGTGTGTGAGCGTGACACACAGCCTGAAGGCAGGAGGCTACACTTAATGCACAAGAGCAGCCAACTCCATTCAAATTCCATAAGTCATGTGATGCCGGAGAAAACTTCTTGGACAAGTATAATATTAAATAATGTATTATTTAAATATATGACTCTTTCTGTATATTGCCTGACAGTATTCTGTGTGAAACTGCTGGAGTTGATTGGAGCGTGTCAGAGGCTGTTGCATCACCATCCATGATCCACAATATTGTTTTGATTAGATGTGATTTTCTTAATTTGTGCGCGCAATGCCTTCGACATTAGACTTAATTGGACTTTTGTGCAAATATTCATAATGCCCTTGCAACACTGGAAATCACATTTGGACGGTTATGGCTGCTAAACAATGACAGTATGAAAACAGCATAGTTGGTCTTCGGTGTAACTACACTGACAGCACAGACGCATCACTCATGACAACAACACATTTTTGAAGTGCTGCTGTGGGTTAAAAGTTCCAGTTGGAATATAATTTGTTGATGCTTAGAGAGGCTGTCTGAAGCCGGGCCAAGCCTTCCTGCCACCGCAGATCACCAGGAACACAGAGGCAACCAGAATCACACAATGCTGTGTGACAGGGACCAGATGAAGTGGGCGTAACATAGAGAATAAATAAATGTGAACAAAGACAATACACATGATACACCTCACACTGTTGCTGCAGCAGCCTCAGCACCTTCGTGCTGCGGTCATGTCTGAGGGAATCTCCTCAGGACCAGCTTCGTCCAATCAACAGTGGCCAGTTTGACACACTGCAGGGGATGCAGCAATTGGAAATCAGACTCTTTTTTCTCTCCTATAACTTCACTACACCACACTGACTTTGTGACAAGCCTGACCTGATGACAGTAAATGCAGCTCAGTGTTGTAAAGAGTACCCAAAAGTCAACATGACTAAAAATGAAGATACTGTTTGTTGTTGAGATTACATTTGGTGAAAGTAAAGTCACCCGTATACACAGTACATCATTCTTGAGCACAAAAGATAAAAGGAACAGAATCAAAAGCAATTCTTTACTGATCAATGTGCCCAAGCTTCAAAAATACAACTAAGTTATACATAGTATGTATTTATTGTGATTATCAGCCTGGATCAGATCCAATATTCAGCATTTTTTGAGTATCAGAATGTGTGTGTATTTTTTTAATCCAAGTTCTATTTAATTTGATTTAAAATGTGCCTGACTTTGACTTTGGTGCAGCATGAACTCTGCTAAGTAACTAAAGTTATCAAATGCAGTAGAGTGGAAGTATAAAGTAGCAGAAATCCTCAAGTACAAGTATCTCTAAATTGTAATTCAGTACTAAAGTGTAATTTACATTCCATCACTGCTTATGCTTGAATGCTCCAAGAATGAGCCATAAGTGGACGTTGAGTTAAGATGATTTTGACACAGTTTTCGATGTTCAGACAGGTTTAAAATCAGCGTGCTCATATTTGTGTGTGTGTGTACGTCTGCTTCACTGCCACGGCTCGGTCCATTTACTGTTTTAGTTTCTTCTTTGAAATGATTTTATATTGAATATCTTTGGGGTCTGGACTGTTGTTGGACAAAGCAAGGACTCTACAAACTCCTTGGACTTATGCTGTGGTAAAGTGCTGTGTATACTTTGTCTTTGTTCAGTGTGTATGATCTCCTCCCTCATCAGTGAGGAAAGCCTGAGATCCCCACAAGTCATCTGTAGCCATCAGGTCAAAGATCAGTTCATCTCTTTCCATTACATACTTGTAAAACTAATGACACTACACCTGCCTCAGCTGTACTTTGTGATTAGTGCTATAAAGCAATAAATCAAGACTGTCATGCTGATGTTAGCATTTAGCTCAGAGCAGCAGTGCAGTGCAGTGTTACTGACATTTTACTGCATACACAATGAACCACTCTGGGTGTTAGCTTGGCACATGTTGTTAGTCTTTGTTGATTGTGTTGTTGATTGTGTTGCTGGAAACACAACAAGCAGACTGCCACCAAAGAAATGACATGGGTGTCATTAACACACACTGTCAGGCAGGGTGGCACTTAGTTAGCTTTGGCGATGAATCAGAAGACAGCAGGCACAAGTGTGACTGCAGACTCCCCTCCACGCTAATAAATATTTACCCTCCCACTGGTAATGCAGTAAGAGAATTAGCATCAACAGCAGGGCCTCGGTCTTTTCTTCTGCAGAGAGTTACATGAGGAGGATTTTTGAGCTCGTAAGTAACAAATTATTTCCATTAGAGGGAGATTTTTAACTCGCATTTGGCCCATTGAGCTTTCATGCATAATTGATCCAGTGGTGTGTTAGGAGAGCTTGTAAGTGATGGTGATTGGTTCAGAGGATGCAAATTAAGTTGCTTTCAGTGAGGATAATGCTCAAACCCAAGCAGAGAGGCCCACAGCAGGGCTTCACACACACACACACACACACACACACACACACACACAAGCCTGCACATCTCAATGATCACAGACAAACTGAATATCTTACTTCACTCGGTCTCCTCAAACTGTTTGTGGTGTCACAGTGTATATAGAATTACACGTCTTATTTCAGTTTGAAGAAACAATCTCCCTTCAATCAAGAAGAGACACAGCTGAAAATAGATCGGTCGCTGGCAGCAGCTCCCGCGGCCCTGCTTCATCTAATATTCAGGTTGTCATGGAGGAACACTTTAAGCAAATCATTGTTGCCTTATAGAAGAAAAGACGAGTGATAATATTACTTTTGGCTGTGTGGCAGTCCAGACTCACAGCTCAGTGTCAGAGAATGTTGACCTACAGCAATCCAGGACAATTTCTGATCAACCTGCTTATCAGCAACAAGCGGCCGCCCAGCCGGTGTGATGACCTGCAGAGTGCCTTCTGTCTCGTGTTGTGTGAAGCTCACCTTGCCTCCAGCTGAAGGCAACCTGTGTTCCTCAACATGTGGCAGACAGTGAACAGCAGCGAGACCATGAGATCATGTCAGAGATTTCTATCTCATAACTTTCTGATTATTCAAATACTCTCAAGCACATTCCTAAATTCACTACAAGTTACTTGAAGCTGAACTCACCTCATGACTATAAAGACCTGCAGACCAGCAGTAGCTGGTAGTCCTTTTAAATGCAGTGTACTATAATACTGTTTAAAGATCAGGTAGAAACACTGCTAGAAGATTTTAAGGCATGATGCAGTCTGATTGTTATCTGAGCGGTGATGGACAGAGGCCGAATGCACATCATGTAAATTCATCCTAATCTAGTCACCTAATTAGGAATCAATGTTAAATTTATGCAACAACAAAAACAATTGCAATACTAATAAATTTGATATAATCCCAGCATACACCTGGCACCCACAGGAGAGCATTCTCTAGGCACTGTGTCTTCAGCAGATGGAAAGTTGAATATTTTAAACAATGTACAGACGAGCACCGTTAGTGGTCTGCAGGTCTAGTTTAAACGTGCACTGTGTACAAGTTTTAGATAAAAAGGTTTTCAAACATTAACTAAAGTTGTGAAGACACAGAATGTGAAGAAAAAGCAGTTTTGACATGATGTCAAAGACGTGTGTGTCCATGTGTTGTCTAGCAGAACTATCTAAGTTAGCGTGTTAGCCAGTGAGCCCATTGTCATGATGTATCTCAACCCCCCCAGTGCTTTACTGGGATTAACTCCAGAGGTGGACAAACGACCATCCAAGGAAAAGTTGAAGTTAAAGTTGAAAACAGGCAAGCTTGGCAGGCACATGAAGGGTGAATCTTCATGTTGCCGCTTCTTTGGACATGGGAGCACTATGAAGAGAGCCGGCCAACAGAAAGAAGTCTCAGATTTAAAGACACTATTCAACCTGTAATTCTGGTTGTGGGAGACAACGCCACCTTCTATTTCATTGAAATGTTTAATTGTCGGGACAAACTGGAAGCCCAGTTGCAACGGTCTGAGCGATCAACAGGTTCAGCAGACACTTAGGACTCATAGCACATAGCTCAGAAAACCCACAATCTGAAAGTGGAATCTGTTCTGGAGAAGGAGGAATCTGTTCAGTGCAGATGGCCTCCACCCAAGCAGAAGTACAAATGGGCCATTTTTGGTTAACTCTGCAGGACCCATCAGCTGGGACTAAGATCAGGAGAACTGTGTAGAATGAGGATGACACCACCATCATCAGCTGCATTATAAACAACGATGAGAGTTCATATCCACTTCATATATATATCTAGTTTATATCTACTGCTCAACTTCAGCAAAACCAAGGAGCTGATTGTTGATTTTATAAAGAAGGAGGCACACCTCTGTCTACATCAGTGAAGCTGAGGTGGAGCAGGTGAACAGTTATAGGTTCCTTGGAATTACCATCACTGAGAACATGCAGTATCTTGGTCATCACACATCACCACCCTGGCTACCAAAGTAAAGAAAAGGCTCTACTTCCTACGGACACTTGCAGTTACAGCTGCCTCCATTGTCCCTCCCATCTGATTGACTTTTGGCTGCCAGCCGACAGACATCCAGCTCCCAGTCGGTTCCCAGTCGGTTCCCAGCCGCTGGGCTGTTAGATCACTGTTAGACCGAACCGCCAGCAAACTTTGTTGGCCCCAGTGGACATGTTGTTTCTTTCATTAGGTAAGAACATGTTGTGGATTTTTGAATAATTACATCAATATATATTTTCCATATATTTCAGCTTTTGTAATTTTTAACACAATTAAGTTTCTTCACATGAAGTCTGCAGATATGTAGTAGCCTACCCAAATCTGTCTGTGGAAAACATTATTCTTCAGCAGGTAGTTTAGTTATGACAACCTCAAGCTAGCTAAGCATTTTTTGTCTTTACATGTGCAGTATTTATGCAGTTTGGGAAATCCCACAATCTCTGGAGCACTCAAGGCAGACTAGATATAATCACTTCACGATAACATTGTTCTAACATGCCTTTGTGGAAACACAGGAAAAAAATTGCATTTTTTTGTTTTTGGTTGGGATTGCTTCTGTGCACTTGTGTTATCCGAACATTTCTAAGAAATTCAGCATGTGAAAAGTCTAAAAGTCAAAATATATTGAAACAATATCCAACTAATCATTTCCAAAATCCACAACATGTTTAAAGCACAAAAATATATTTACCTTTTATGATGCCCCCTAACAGCACCAAGCAGCATCAGAAGACCAAACACTGCAGCCTCCATGTCAGCATGTTGACAACCAGCTCATGGATCAGTCTTCTAATTCTCCTCCTCTCTCCCTGTTTCACCTCTTTTGGGATTCACTGACAAAATACAAGCATTAAATTCACCCCCAGAGCTCTACCAAACCGTCTGACTCCACCACAGCCAAGCACAATCTCTGACAACACCCTTGTAGATATCGGAGAGAACAGAAAGAGAAAAGAGCCGTCTCCTGCCTGTGGTGGTGCTGAGACTGATAAGGCTCTAAGATCAAGAAAAGTTGCCTCATCCGTCTCCTGCTCTCTTAGGGATATCTCTTACAAACTGAAATCAGAGATTACAAACTGATTTTGATGTTGATGGATACCACCATGCTGAACAGCTACATCTAGAATGACTGCCATTCAAATCGACACACGTAACTCTGCTTGGCAGCACAGACAGAAGACTGCTTCCTCATCTTTCTCCTACTGGAAATGCACCTGTGGCCTCGTTCTTCTGCTCCCACCAACAACTAGCAGCACGCTTTCCTCTGGACTGGAACAAACAAGAATCATTCAACCATTCTATTCTGCAAATTCATCAACTTTGATCCGATTGCAATTAATTTGATTGAAAATCTTAAGCTCATTCACAAAATGGGCAGAAATGCTTTTTACACTCAAAGAATGTGTATTAATAAACATCTTGTGGCAGGCAAATTATATTCATTTATCACTTAATTATCAAGCAAAATCTTTGTTTAAACTTAAACTTAAATCTAAATGTGAAAAGGTAAGTTCAGATTCCATAACATTAATACAAATTGAAACTCATATATTAAAGAGCACCTTCACAGTTCAGGAAGTGTGAAACAAGGGAATAGCTACTTCATATGCATCAAAATCCAGACATTCAATTGATAATCATGCTGCAGAGGAGGGATCTGATCTGCATGATGAAAAGAAATCCCATGAAGCTTTATTCTCTTGCAGGTAACCTACAGGATGTGGGGTTGTTAAAGGCAGTCGTGTAAAATTCTCTTTGAAGAAATATCCTGTCTCTCTAAGAAACACCCACCAGCCTACCAGGACCAATTGTTCAGGAACATGGCACATTATGTGCCCTCTCAAATAAGACCAGACTGCATCCCCTCTGCAGTGTGTGACAATCAAGTTTTCACTGACCACTGTAATTTGGTGCCATGCACATAAGACATAGCTGATCCTGAGGAGGTCCCCTCAGACACAGAGGTGAAAGGAGGGAGACGCTCTGAGGCTGCAGCAGCAGTCCCACCACCCCGTGGCTGAGCTACACTGTCAGTACTGGTTCATTCCTCATGTTGTACCTGGCCTATCCCGGTCCATGTCACCCATTATGTCTTTTGTTTATTGTGTTTTATAACATGCATTGTATATAATTATATTAGGTAGTTTTATTTAGGCCTTTCGGTCGGGTGTCAAGGAAGCACACAACACCGTCAGAGCAAGAATGAAAGCTGGAGGAAGGAGGCAAAGAGGAGACCTCAGCACAGACAACACCAAAGACATGTGGCAGAACAACCAGAACACCACCGACCGCGACAGCAGGACTGTGTTGTACCACGCTGCCGAATGAGCTGAACACTTTTTATGCTCACTCAGCTGTAAAGTCCACTCCACCTCCTGAAGGACCAGCGACCTGCACTAACCACAGCACATGTGAGAAGAAACCTGCTGAAAGTTTATTGTTTTTTCAAAAATAAAAAAGTGGTCTACAATTAAGTAACATAACTTATTTCCAATAACATTTGTTCAGCTGGTGTTTTTTTTTTACAGTTGAGGACTTATGAGCCGACTTTCAGTGTCTTTGCAGCAGAAATTGCAGCAGAAGTTGAACTTTGTGTAACTAGTAAATGAAAACAGTATTGAAAGAGAAAAGTGAGAGCGTTAGAGTGTTGACACATTACTGTGTCTCGACTGATGGAGTCAGTGCTGTGGAAATGTCCGTGATACTGAATTAATCAAGACGACAGGTGACATGGAGAAGTGTTTGTGGATAACTATCATTTGCTGCAGAGACAAACAAAGACCCAGTCACCATTCAACAACTGAAATCAGAAGTAACTCTAAAGGCCTTGGTAAGTTGTTATGAATTGCCATTTAAGAAGGTAGAAACCTATTCCATATTGTTGTTTTTTTTTCTGTGAATATACAATACAATAAAGGCTCCAGATTTGAGTGTGTGGAGGTGGAAGCTACTGATATATAGAAGTATATAGTATAGTCAGGCTTGGGGAGTAACGGACTACATGTAACGGCGTTACGTAATTAGGATACAAAAAAACAGTAACTGTATTCCGTTACAGTTACAGAAAAAACAGACGTAATCAGATTACAGATACATTTGGAAAAAAATTGGAATTATTAGTCGGATTACAATTAAATTATATGATAATAAATGATGAATAAATGTGAATGAATTAATCTAACACTTGCCAATGCGGCAATGCCATATGCACGCGTGCACACATTACTACAGTTCATGACAAGTCAGTCACAACGACGCTCTGCTCTCAAGTGAAGCCAGACGGCTCATTATGGACTCGAGCGCTAGAGAAAAAAATGCTTTCACTGCCTGGAAATTTCGCCATTACTTTGTTTCTAAAGAAGTAAGAGGGAACAACATCACTGTACAGTGCAAGCTATGCCTCCCAGCTGTGCACACACTGCCATCGTCCAAGGACTCCACATCTAATTTAAAGAAACATTTAATGGTAAGCGAAACTGCGAACGTTAGCTAGCTACACAGAAATTCTGTTAGCTAAAGTTAACATTAGTTGGCCTGTTAACCAGACTCAGACTGTCATTGTTTCAACTACTACTGCTGTTGCTGCTACTACTAGGTATTACTACTGGGTCTGTGGGTGCTGCTGCTGGTGACCGGGATGGTACGTGTTTAGGTTTTTTGGTAGTTTTGAAGTCTCGTTTTGGTTCGCTCCCGTTTGCCCTGTTAAAATGAAGACATTACATTGTTAATACAAACTCAACACTTCCTGTGTCCTTCTCAAATTAAAAGTCCTCTTACATAAATAGCTTAGTAGGCTTTTATTGTGAAACATTTGCACGGACTTCATCGTGGAAATCTTGTTGACTTTCGAGGGCCCCATAGGCACTTGAGATGTAGCTACTGCCACCTTGTGAGGCTTGTACGTTACAAAATTGCCTGAAACACCTGCAGTGACTGAAATGGGTCACTAACACTTTAGATCACAACAAGGTATTAAAATAGCATGATTATATTAGGAAATTGTATGGGTAATTTTGGGGGACAAATAAGTGCCACACATCCTATATGTGGGGGTGTTTTACTACTGCTATTACTAGAAATAGGCCTAGTAGTTACAATAACACTAATAATAACTGTTACCATTATTATTATTATTATTATTATTGTAATATGTCATGTCATTCTTGAATACAGCTGAATAGTTAGTAGTCAATGAATAAAACTGAATAAATCTAACATACCCTACAATTAATTAAATATTTAATTTGCTTTATGTGTTCCTTAGAGGAAGTCTTTAATTGCATGTGCATTGAGGTAATCCAAAAGTAACTTAAAGTAATCAAGTTACATTACTTTAATATTGTGGTACTTGGATTACGTTACTGACTACATTTTTCAACAGGTAATTAGTAACTGTATCGGACTACATTTTTAAAGTAACCCTCCCAACCCTGAGTATAGTATATAGAAGTGCTACCAGGTCTATATACCTGCCATCATCTCAGTAGCTCACTAATTTGCTTATACACACATTTCTGTTATCACAACCAACAGAATCACTGCTGGCTTCAATAAAACTATCAACACGCACAATCACATTAGATGGTGCACAAATTCATGCATGCAAGACTGCAAACAGCATCGATTTGACATCAGAATGAATTATGAGCTACAGATGTAGAGACCTTCATTTGACTGCCTCAGTTTATTGACAAAAACCTTTTATAGAGGAGAGGTGACAGCAGCTCGACACTGAGATGTCTATTATCCTTCGGCTGTGTATTGACTGAGGATTGAGGAAATATCTGCATCAGACAAATAGAAGATAATTGGATGCTCTTCTCCCTCAATGGATTATTGTCAAATGTCTGAGCCATCATCCCCCCTGCTATCGACAAACGTTAATGCCCTCACCAAAAGTCTGCTGCTGTCTGTAGCTGCACAACCATTTCAGCAATAAATGCTCAAGAAAATGTTTCCATCTGTCAACGTGTGTTTCAGGGAGACACTTCAAAGCAATGCCTCAACAATAAGCCTACCATTCTGATTGAAGCCTTGCCTGCGTGAAGCAAAACACAATTCCCAATTCAAGGGGAAACTAACTTTAAAGCAAACAGCGAGCTCTCCTCGTGGCCTGTCTATATTCACACACACACACACACACACACACACACACACACTGCTGTACTTTTTGTACCTCAATCTGAAACTATCTCTGCCTGTCATCTGCCTCGCCCTAGGTGGGCAATCACACACACACGCAGTATTTAAGGCCTGAAGTAGAGGTAACATAGAGGAACCTGGAACATTTCAGTCAACTTTAGAAAACAAACTCTCTACTCAAATCAGTCCAGGTTTAGTTCAGAGCAGAGGAAAACTTTTCATACTCCTTTTTTTACAATGCTTCTAATATTCAAACTTTGTGGCAGAGTAACATCGTAACAACACCTGCAAGTCTGTTTGGTCAAGCTTGATCCACCTTCTGACCTGGTCTTGTTCAGTCTGACTGGTAGGTAGCTTCCAACTGAGGATCTCTCTCAACATCTGACTCTCCTTCATCATTTGTTTCAAATCTGGACCATGGTCTATATAGTTGTTTTTCTTCAGAGTAACTTTCATCCTCGTCAGTGTTTTGATGAAGACAGCTGTTGGCAGCCTCTTCACTTTGTGCTGGTGCAAAATAAGATCTGAGCAGCAGTCCAAAAAGGCTCCTAAATATCGGTCACAGCTGTGAGAATGGATAGCTTGGCAGCCTTGGTGTGGTAGCTCTGGGGGTGGGGTGGGTGCAGAGGATGATACACATTGGATATAAAAAGATGTTTATAGCTACCAGTGTGGCTCTGGAGGCCTGGCACAAAAGGGCAAGAATGTGGTCGCAATTAAAACTGTACCTTTAATTTGTGTGTTTGTGTGAGTGAGTGAGTGAAAGATCCTATATTCATGTTGTGGTTGACAGTAATGGGAGAAATTATGCTTTGTTAAATGTTGTAAGAGAGTCTTATTTAACACAAATCGTATTTTCCTCCTCAAAAGAAAGTAAAAATAATACGTGGCTGTGAGTCCTGAACTTGACCTGCTCAGCCACCATGGTTTGTTCCAGATGTGGGTCTCGTCGCTGTATCATAAGTTGAAATGACGGTCCTGGAACCAGTGACAACAAGCCGAGTCGGCTGAGTTGTAATTATGATGTTGCAGAAACAACGCAGGCGTATGAAAACAGCTACATGGTGTGGATGTGGCAGTCAGTAGCTCCTTCGATATTTGCTAAGTGTTGGTTTTAATTATATATTATATATATCAAATTTCAATATTTTTTTTCATTGCTTGTTTTTGTTCTAGTTCCAGTTTTACTTGACGATTGTATCTCTGGCCAACAGCACACTTCTTTTGGCCTGTAGCTAAGTTGATTCTCTATCAACGACCTGTTTGTTACTGGCTTGTTTCTATATCGTCTCTGCTGTGTTCACTGGAACTCTTTGGTTGGTTTGAGGCTTACACGGCAGATTGAAGCTGCTTTACTGCAAGTTATTCAGTGAAAACCCGTCCTAACCTTCGTCTCACTGGTGCATGCACATACAGCCAGTGGTCAGTGATGCGGGGAGCATGAGGTTGTAGCACAGCTGGGCACCAGAATATTCTCGCTATCTTTTGCTTTAGTTTTAAATAATGAATAGAGGTTGCATTGAAAACCGTTTTGCACTGCAAGCATCCACACAATTGCCTTGATCTGACTGCGCAACCCTGACTGAGCACACATGAAGAGATTTAATCAATTCCTGTTTTTTTTTTTCACCACCAACATTAATTCAAAACACGGGGAGTTAAATCTGTGGCTGCTGCTGCTGAATATATGAGGAGAGAGGCAGTTAAAGCTGGGCCAGCTGGAAAAGACAAACAGGCTGGTGTTAATGTGATGTGTGGAGGTGATACTCTCCTCTGATATAACAGGAGGTCCTCTCATATACTGACATCAGGTTTCCCAGGTATGTATGAATGCTGTTAAAGACAGGACTGCTCTGGTCTAATACAACATAGTTAAGACATGTTGTATTTATAGAGAAGGGGTGACTCATCGGTCTGAAGTGGAAAAACCTTTACAGAGAGCAAAGCTGGTGCTTCCTGCAGACTGACAGAGACAGGTGTACAGGTGTACAGGTGTACGGGTGTACGGGTGTATGGGTGTACAGGTGTACGGGTGTACGGGTGTATGGGTGTACAGGTGTACGGGTGTACAGGTGTACAGGTGTACGGGTGTACGGGTGTATGGGTGTACAGGTGTACGGGTGTACGGGTGTATGGGTGTACAGGTGTACGGGTGTACGGGTGTACAGGTGTACGGGTGTACAGGTGTACAGGTGTTACAGGTGTACAGGTGTTACAGGTGTACGGGTGTACGGGTGTACAGGTGTACAGGTGTACAGGTGTACAGGTGTTACAGGTGTACGGGTGTACAGGTGTACAGGTGTACGCCGGGCCGGAGCCGGTCCAGTGGAGTCCAAAGCACTACCTACTATCTGTTCTTTATTACAAATGTGTGATTTTGTGTTTTTTTAGGGTTAGGGTAAGGAGGACTTTGTGAAACCAAGTGAATATAAATGGCAGTTAGATTAATCTTGTCTCGTTCATGATCAAAAAAGCAACAAAGCGACCCAGAGACAACATAACACTGACCCACCTGATGACTCACAGCATGTCTCAGTCCTCAGTGAAGCTAAACTTTTTAACATTGACTCTTAAAAACATGTGTACTTTTAATCAGTCGTGGTTATGAGCAAAATAAAACACTGTCTTTTAAATTTCACACAATGTAATTGTTCTTTTGTTACCTCATACCGGCCTGATTAATACAACCAATCACAATGTGTGTTGACATTACTTCTACAGAGAACTTGCAACAGATGACATACAATGTTTTCAAGGTGCTATTTCCAAATCAGCAGGCCTGACATCTCATTCAGCATCAGGCATCACACATGCATCTATATGTTATCAACAACAACACGTTCACTAACGTTAGGTTGGAGACCTGATTCACCTGTTAGGTCACAGGCTGACGTCTGCAGGTTCAGCCCAAACCAGCAGTTAGTCAGAGATCTCCATGATGGGTAGAGCTGCTTTATAAAAGACAACACAGTGCATGAAATAAACACTTCAGAGACGTCAGACCGGACCACCATGTTTAACTATTTATCTCTAAATGTTGGTTACAGCTGAAAATAACAGATCTCAGAAAGTTTGACGATTTCACATCTCTGCTGCTGGTTGTGGACCTGAAAGTGACTGTTGGTGCAGCGTCACAGTGATTTGGTTTTCACTCATGTCTTTTAAAGTCCACATCACTTTGTCTGGAAGACACGCTTTCAGAAAAAACAACAACAAGGACAATAGATAGAAATCACACTGTCACAGTATCACACTATCACTGAGCCTGAGGTAGAAACCTGGTGGCGCTCCTCCAGTGATGATATTCACACAAACTGCTCTCATTCATAAAAACCAGCAGAACATGAGTGCCAGACCTCTGAGCCCTCCAAGAGCCACTTTAATAAATTACTAATAATATCTCAAACTGCTTCCATACACTTAATGCCACAAAGTATTTTTAGCTCCATTCCAAATATCAGTGTTCAAACACACATGAGGGGACAGCAGACAGGACAGTGCAGCTGTTGTGACAGCAGCCAGAAGAAATGATTGACAGCCAGCAGAGAGATGAGGGATGAAACCCGTCAACAGCAGAGTCACATGTTTTATTCAACACGCGGCACAAAGGACACACTATGGTAACACAGCGTGTACACCCTTTGTGTTAATGAATGAATATTAAAAAGTGTAGACTCCTGGGAGTGAGTGATAAGACAACGATATGAAAATGTGTGTGAGTTGGTCAGGATGAGACGGGGACAGAATCCTCCTTCCTCCTGAGAGTAATCCCTGTGGAAGCCCCGGTCTGACAGCACGGACACAGACAGAGAAATTAAAGTGAAATCCAGAGAAAAAAAAAGGAAGACAGATGAGATATTCACCAAACCACCACAGACAGCAGCCGGTGTCGCACACATTCACACAGCTCCATCTCACATTGAAGTTATAATATGGATATAAGATCATGGGGATTGTGCAGTCGGTATACAAATATGAAATGAATCTTTTTTTAATGCAAAACTGCAGTGATAGAAAAACTAGAAAATACATGTGTATTATTATTTTTCACACTGTAAATATTGCCGTGTTATCTAAGAGACAGCTTGCACCGTGACACAGCTGTTAGCAGAGGACGGTGTCAGCCTGGTCAGTAAACGTGGACCTGGTTTCACTGACATGTACTGTTGCTTCATCACATACATCACGTTCAGTATACTAGTAGATTCCTCTCCTGTGCTACTGTGATGTTTTGGGACTGACAACATTAAGATTAAAGCACAGTAAAAGTGTGATGGATATGTATTGAGTTTTTAATTTTCGACTGACTTAAGAGAAAAGACTTTGCTGCTGACCCTTCTTGTTCTGCCTTCTCAGGTAATCCTTCATTTGATGCTTAAAACTAGTTAGGACATCCACTTAAGTTCAAACATTTTTACAAAGAGATAATAATCAGATCATGTTTAAGGAGCACAGTCCCGTCCAGCAGTGGGCCAAAGTCAGTGTTTTGCAAGTCACAAGTAATCTGAAGTTGCGCTGGTGTGTCTGCGTTGTTGTTGGTGGTGGTGAGCGGATTGCCAGCTGTACTTTCTCCTTTAAACACACCAACTCACAGTTAGCGAGACACTGCGGGGACGGCCATACATACAAACTGAGCTTGAAGGACTTGGTTTGGGCACCAGGCGGCTGGTTGAGGGGCAGCCTGCCCTTCAGATGTTCAGCCTGTCAGCTCATAATCCAAGAAGAGCAGTCAGGAGGGGCTGCAGCAGCCAGAGCTCAGCATATTTAACACAGAAACTCCACGTTACTATGCCTGTTACTGGCACCAGAGGGGAAGCCAGAATATGTAAATGTACCAATCACATTCCTTGCAGTCTGCGTGTCGCTGCAGTACAGTTCCATTTCTGGTGAGGTGCAGGTGAGGCTGCACCTTCATGAGGCTACGCTCAGCCTCCATCCAGAGCTGCTGGTCAGGAGCTGTCATGGAGTGCAATTCATCTGCATTCATTTGTTAATGTGTTATCATTTCTGTAATTAATTAACTGAAATTAAAATGTTATTCTGACAGCTCTATAAATCAAGTACTTTCAAGTCCAAAGTCTCAAGTCCAAGTGAAGTCACAAGTCTATTTGTGACTCGAATCTGACTCGAGTTCATGTGATGTGGTTGAGTTGACAGCCCTGGTCCTGCTGTGTTAGAGCTCCTCTGTACTGTGAAAACCTGCCAGGTGGAGGCAGGTGGAGGCAGGCGGAGGCAGGTGGAGGGCAGGTGGAGGCAGGTGGAGGCAGGTGGAGGAGTGTGAATTGAAAAACAAATAAAAGAGTTAGTGAGTTGTCCACCGGAGTTTAACCACAGTTAAGGGACCAGCAGCAGATGTTTCCCCTGCCACTGCCTGAGGGCTGCGGTCCACCCCTTCAATATTACTAAATATTTGATGAATCTGAATTCTTCGTGTCCACAGATCTTTATTTTGAAATTAAAGGTTTATTTCAGCTTCCTTCTCTTTCATCTAATTTCCTCTTTGCAGTGTCTCTCTGCTGTTGTTCCAATAGTTACTGGTGCCGAAGTCACTCCAGTCATGTCTGCACTGCAGGGTTCATGGAGGCAGTGACTTGTTTCCTTCTAGTTAATGTGGAGCGTATTGACCGGACCACTGTCACGTTGGTAAAGAGCCCTGTGTTACTCTGAACACACAGCTCATGTTTCCACTGTGATGTCATGGTGCCAGTGGTTACAGCTAAAGCTTCATATTCACAGTCACACAGAGAGCACGCTCGTCTTATCTCCAGTCCTTGATTACTTTTAATTGATGCCATCTATCAATAACAACTCACACACCTTCATCATTCACTTCTCTCTTAGATTCTAGAGAAGTATGCACCACTGCTGGGGCTGGTGGTTGCTCTCACTTTCACCTTTATTAGTCAGCGCCTACATTACCAAAAGCACACACACACACACACACACACACACACACACACACACACACACACACACACACACAATTAGAGTCCTTCCATATGTGGATGTGTGTGTGTGTGTGTGTGTGTGTGATCTGCACCACCATTAATATGGGGTCAGGCAGTGGTATCATGTTGAGCTCTGCTGGTTCCAGAGCCCAGACGTGCTCCTTTATCTGTGTTGACAGCTCCACGCCTGCTCTGATTCTGCTTAAAAACCACTAATCACTGCTGAGGCATTCTTGGCCTGTTGTATAAAGACCCTGCAGCAGCTTCACACACTTGAAGCTACAAAACACCTCCAGCAGCGTTTCGTGTCAGAGTCTGCTCTGTGTGAAAGAGGAGAAGATATCCAGCAGTAAACAGGCTCCACCTATGTTAAGACTGCTGACTGGAAACTGAACTGAGAGCAGATTCGGGGCTCGGTAACTGGCAGCCAGGAGGGGAGGCCATGACCTTCAGACAATGACTGTGAAATATAAAATATCTGGTAATATTTTTACACTTATTTTTTTCACGAGCTCTCGAGTTTAACCGCACCGAGTTGAACCGAGTCGCAGAGCAACTTTCACTGCAGTGGGGCAAAAACTCTCCTGCAGATTTATACCTGCAGTGGCGCGAGCTGGACCGGGATTTTGCCGGCGGTTCGGTCCCGTTCTGTTCTGTTCTGTGCATCTAAACTGACTGTTGTGGATTAATGAGACTAAAAGAGTCCAGACCGAGTCTGTTCGGGTCTGAGGAGATCCGGAGACGCGCGGACAACAAAGTGGAATCGGAATCTGTGGATGTTCGTGTGTAGCTAGCCGCTAGCCGCTAGCTACACGGCCCACCTCCCGAGGCGACGGACCGGAAGCATCGGCACGTCCAAAACCGGACCTAGGGTAAATAATGTCCGCCACGCTTTTTCGCGAACATCGCCGTCACGTAGGTGCTTCCTGCAGACTGACAGAGACAGGTGTACAGGTGTACGGGTGAACAGCAAGTTTGGTTGTTGAGGAACAGGAAGTTGTGGGAGGGACCTAGGCGGATGATTGACATGCAAAGACGGTCGGTGTGTGTGAGAGTTGAGAGATTTGTGACATTTAGCGTGTTTGGAGTGTATAGTTAGTGTGTTATGTAGTGTTTGGTGTAGTGTGTTTAGTGAGTAGTGGAGTCGGTTTTTTGTTTAATGAGTCAGAATAATGAGGAGAAGCTGAATGTGGAGCAGGCAGTGCAGCTCTACATTCAGCTGGAAGGAGCACAGGCAGACCTGAGCATTGCCTGCATTTAAATGTAAATAGTTACATATAACAAATTTAGATAAACAACAATTTATATTTGCATTATAAGTAAAAAAAAAAAATGGATCGTTAAACATATTTGTGGTTTTCACAGTAAAAAAATCAAACTTTTTCTACTCGGATTTTATGTTTTTTTGTGATTTTAGGTCCATTGTGTTAATACATTATGTCAAAATAAAAAAAATAACTGTACAGTCACACATGTGAGGTTGTGGTGAAAATAATGACACCAAGTAAATAGCTTTTAAGGTGAAATATAATGGCAAAATCAAAAATAGTCAAAAACAGCCAATTATACCCTGGAATATCGGATTTCACTACAAACCTAAATATCCCTGACGTCCCACCTTCAAACACAGCCTCATTTGGCCATCCATGAAAAAGCTCCTTAACCTCCCACTTTTTTATAGGAAAACACTTTTCTTACGGGCACTGCACTAGTACAATAAAAGCTTTTATAAATAACTGAACACAGGGGACTCTTCTTGTGCAGAATGTGTAGAAAGGGAAACAGGTTTATCACCATATTAGTGGAGCTTTGTTTGGAGCTATTCTATGATAATACTGCAAGGAGGAAGAGTAATTACAGCCGCTCCCTTGACCACTAGCCAAGACAAGCGCATCATCAGATAAAGACACACCTTCAGGTAGCTAGCCCTGTTTTAATAGAATGCAAATCTCTTCAGCGCTGGGCAGACGTGCCGAGTCAGACAGAGTCGAGCACGTGACTGGAAAAGCCCCGAGAGTCACTGCAAAACCATTCTGTCAAAGCTCATCACTGAAGCTCGATGAACAGTGATCAGTGTTTGATAAATGCTTTCAAGGCCATTTTGTGGTTGATATCGTCCTCCATTACAAGCACACACAAACCGCTACACAGAGAGGAACACACTCGGCCTCGCTCAGTAACTGTACATCACGAGAGTCAATGAAACCTGCCGATCGGAGCAGTTGCTGCTGTACTTATATCTGTCAGAGGGCTCAGCCTGCAAAGTTGGTAAATTCTATTCCTGCAAATCAATGGGGTGAAATGGATAAACAAGAATGTCATTGGGTGTGTGCTACACTACGCCCCTCTTCCCATGCTTTGATCTAAATTGGACTCTTGAGAGCCAAGAAAATCACAGTGTGGAGGCCGTGGCTGCGTTGTGTAATGTCAGCTTTTAGCGGCTGCAGTGGCGCGTAGACGTGCAGATAGAGGTGGGAGTCTGTCTGGATCGCATCAGTCCACAAACAGAACAGACTCACACACAAGGCATGAGCAGCTGTATGTTGTAGTGCCAGGGCAGTGCCCGGCATTCATTTACACAGTTATCAACGCAGCCCTTCATTGCCATTTTATTGTATTAATTATGATACGGACTGGATGGAGAAGGGGTTGTGGGGTAGTAGGAACACGAGGGAAAGCAACTGTTCTAAACTACTTCACTGCCCATTAAGGAACTGATGGATGGGTTGAACAAAAAAAGGGAAAGAAAATCACCAGATTGGTCTTTGAGACTTCATCTATGAATCTGGAGCTATTATTCTCCAAAGCAGAGCAGAGCAGAGCAGAGCAGAGGAGAGCAGAGGAGAAAGCAGCCAGCAGGCCTGACCAGAGGGGAGGGACCTTTTCCTCTTTCAATTGAGGCTAGAGAGCTGATGGTTTCCTCAAGTAAACTGTGGCCTTTGGCTGCCAGCCCAATCATCCACGGTGGCAGCTCTCTGCCAGTTCTTCCCTCTGACTGGATGTCTTTGACTGCACGTGTGGATGTGTGCGTGGAAAGTCTAGCCTACACTGGAAAGTAAAGGCTCACTCTCTGCCAAGAGGACTCGTCCTCATATTGGAAAGGGATTGCTTTCAGCAGACATAATAAGAGAAAGGCCAAAAGGTTCTGTGTGTGTGTGTGTGTGTGTGTGTGTGTGTTTATTTTAGAATATCTAGAGGTCTATCGTGGTTTAACTTCAACCAATCAAATCAACAGTGTGGGGGGGGGGGGGGGGGGTCACTAGCAGCAGCAGAGCCTGTTGGCAGACCAAACTAAGAATCCTTCCATCGTTGAGCCTCCAGCGCCTCTCTGCTCGTCTGACAGCTCTAATAGAAGGTCTGACAGAACTGAACACCAGCAGCATCTGTGATAACTGTTAGGACACACACTGCTTCAGCCACTGTGTTTTCAGTCTCAAGCATGACAGACTGGTAAAATGACATAATCTCACCAATCACTGCTTCTCAATGAAAGTGATGCTACAAAATGTTGCTATATGTCTGAAGTAATCCGAGAGCACACACCACCTACCTTTAAATATCAAACTGAATTGAAACTAATCAAGAATATCTCATTTATAAGATTTAAGGTGCATGCACTGATTTTTTGGCCACATGGGGGCAGCAGAATGAGCTGAAAGATAACATCAATACATCTTTTAATCAAAGTTGAACTATCATCTTTTTAAGCTTAATGGGTTAGCAAGCACTTACAGTACTACACATCTATAAGACACACTAATCTTGACTATGTTGAAATGGCAATAAAGTACTGAACTGCATCAGCATCCACCCAGAGTGGAGTTAGTGCCCACCTGATGAATGCCAGTCTGGTCTGTCTGGTTTGGCCTCCATCCAACTCCTGAGGAAGATATGTGGCTCTTTCACGAGTCGCTAACATTTCATGTCTGCTGTCAAAACAAAACCATGAGCTCCATCATCACAGGCAACATATTGAGCATTACAGCACTTTGATCCTTTGTGTATATAAAAGATGCTGATCTTTCTGTAGATGGTTTTCTCTTTCAGTGAAGCCTCCGTCTTAATCCCCACTGCTCACGCTCACAACACAGTTCCCTCAGCTAACAAGAAGAAGCAATCACCTCCTGTGCAGCAGGCACTCAGGGCTCTGCAGCACAATGGGAGAACATTTCACAGGCTTCTCACTCATGCCATACCCTAATTTGAGCCAGCAGAATTATTTGGCTGCTTTCGCCTCTCCGATAGACTTCATTCTACTTTGCAGGAAGAGCATGAGTAATTGCTGTTCCTGGTTTGTTCAGCTGATATCTCAGATTGAGCAGCAGAGGCTCCATAGCTGTCAGACATGCTCAAGATGCACCCTAACAGCCCAACATCAGTTCTTAATTAGCAACAGCGCATTCAAATTAACTCAACCACAGCTTAGCTCATTCACATCATCCCACTAAATACCCCACCAAATTAAAACAAATTCAGAGACACAAAATGTTGTGGCCTCAACAGTCATTTGCGGTGGTTTGGGAAGTCTACTCCCCTCAGCGTTTAGAGCAGCACATCTCAAAGCTTTCGTAAACTGGATTGATTGGATTGGCTCACAGCTCAGTTCTGTCTAATGGGTGGTGTCAGTCTGAGTCTGTCACAACCCAAACTGAACATAGTGTCCCTCCAGAGAATCAAGCACCACATCCATTGATCTTGGTAGGGTTGGATACGTTCATGTCCATTTATACAGATGCTGGTATCTTTTTAAATTGTAGAAACACATGCCAAATACAGCTGCCATTGTTTCCAGCCGTACAGACCCTGGAGCAGCTGGAGAGACCCTGTTTACTCTGTGCACGGTACTCAACCTGGATACTGGACTACAAAAGACACTGATGGAATACCGACACAGTCTTGTACTATATAAAATATAAATAACTGTTAAAAGGAGCGTTAATGACAAACATTAGAGGGCAGCAAAATGCTGTTGCAGTCTGCCTGATGCAAAGAAGAAGAAACAACGCTGGCATAATAGTTTGAAATGACTTCTACCAAGGTTCATAGCCAGGTTTCAGAAATACTTACATATTGTTTTTAGTGTACTGAAGGTTATGTTGGGGAGGAATTCTTCAAACGCAGCCAAGATAACGAAAAGGCCAAAATATCTCCAACAACAACAGCAACGTGTCCACGCAGCCAGCTAGTCACATAAAGATGTCAGAGAAATGCTAACGGCTCGTTGTTCATGTAGGAGGGCTCAACTCTGTGCTGCAGGTGAGCTAATGTCATCATCATCATCATCCTCATCATCATCATCATCAATACCACCCACAGACTGACAACCACCTCCTGCCACCACTGACTCTTATTTCAGCCTGCAGTGGTTGTGTAACTTTGCTCATCTTTCTCAGAGCAGGTCACTCAGACACAAATAGTTGTCATCCTCTTCCTCCTCATTATCACCATCACTGTCACTCTTCCCAGCCTGCTCTTACTACTGCCACTCTCCTCCTCTTCATTATATCATGCTCTCTGGAGGACGCTGAAGGTGATCGGGGAACACAGGAAGGCAGCAGACAGCCACAGACAGCTCGGAGGCATCATCATTTCATCAGCTGCAGCCCAGGTTCCACCTGATCTGCACATTCTGCACCCAGAGACAGTCGGCACCAGCCACATCAGCCACAGACCAGACCCACAGCAATACGAGACAAGAGTGGATATTCAACTGTAAATAAGACTTCTAATAAAGTCTTCATTATCAGTCATGATGTCAATCACCAATATCCAGACAAACCAAAACACATCAACACTGTGTGACGCAGTCAAATGCTCCAAAGCAGCAGAGGAGATTAAATAACAAGGACTCAGTCATATACTGTGTTTAGGTGATTTCTTTCATCAGAGTGCAATTACACTCAAATTACACATGTTGACCTTTAAAGCCGGATGATGATGATGATGATGATGATGATGATGATATCTTTTACAGTTTCAACACTGTTCAACGTGACTGCATCCGTCCAAAATCTAAATGATGCCAATATTTTTAAACATTTAGCTGACATTCGTAAAATTATGAAGAGAGATTTGATTTACAGAAAAACATTAAAGTTACATTTCTACGTGCAGAGCGGCAGGTGTAGTAACGGGCTGCATCGGGGGAGTTTGGACTCTCCATCAGTATCTGACGTACACAGATCTACAGACAACAAAGCTGATGAGCATCATCCCTGCAGGTATTAAGGAGGAAAATGGTTCACTAACCTGCTGGAAGGAGACTGAAGAGCTCGGTGCACTTGTTTCCTCCGGAGCCGAACAGCAGCGCGGAGTCTGAGCGCAGCGTTCACACAGCGGAGGAGAGCGGAGACCCGCCGGCGGCTGCTGGCTGAACGGGCGCCGATCTGAACATGTTGTGTTCTCACAAAAGCGTCGTTTTGTGTTGTTGTTGAACACCACAAGCTCTTCCTCCCGAGTTATTCTTAAAGGTCTACCAGCCCGCTTGTGACTCACCTCTCCAACGCGCACGGTTTGGGCAGCATCTTGAGGTGAAGCCACAGCAGGACACCGGTGCTGCCCTCACTCTCTCCTGCTGGAGACTGCGCTGCTCCGCAGATCATCCAGCTGTCCCTCACTCTGTCATCTACACTTCAGCCCCGGCTGCACACACAGTGCGAGCTCAGCTGTGTGTTGGGCACAGCCGTGTGCTGGAAACGGAGCGGTGCTATCTGCGCGCACTGACCACAGTCCACTTACCTTCGCCTCTGGAGTCGTGGCAGGACACGCGGCGTGCGTTCAATAGTCCAGCCGGCGCGCACAAGCTGATTAGATGTACGGACCGCGACCGTCTTCAGCCCCGCGCCACGGCACTGACAGCAGGGTGCTTCCTTCCAGCAGCACGCATCGCCCGCATAGAAACCGCAATTTAACGACAGGGGGATTTTCCAGCACACCTGTGGCTCGCAGCGGCCAAATTACGCCCCGAAGTACCCACTGTGGATGCGCCCCAATGTCAACACACACACACAACATCCCCACTCCCCAAAAAAGATGTGGAAGAGTCCACGGAGACCTACCGACCTGGAGCATATAATCCACGTCCAGTCCCGGAGCCTGGGAGCCGCGCAGCCCGGAGCAGTGCAGTGATGGAGCGGAGCGCTGAGAGTGTGTCAGCCGGTGTCTGAGCGCAGAGTCACGGCCATTCCCTGTGCGGGGCGCACGGTGCAGCGCCGCCTCTATTTACTCCAGCTGGAGGAAAGACACGCCCACTGTGTGTGTGTGTGTGTGTGTGTGTGTGTGTGTGTGTGTGTGTGTGTGTGTGTGTGTGTGTGCGTCTGTGCGCGCGCGTGTGTGTGTGCGTGCGGTGTTGTAAAGTGAATATTTATATTCTGTTGGCCTTAAAGCAGTTTTGAAAGTTGTTCTGAAAATACTTTGTGGCTCTTGACGTTGTCTTTGAGCCTGAGAGTCTCTACATGTGTTGTTAACAGAGAAGAAAAACTTGTGTGCTGCTTTTGGATATCCTCACAAAAAAGACTAAAACCAAGTACCTGGGAATAATATGTCATAGGTGTCAAAGTATTTGACAATAATTCCATGTTACAAATGTGTTGAATTTCAAATCATGATAATATCCCTTTTCCACTCGTGCACGCCTCTCTAAACATACATTTTATCATAATTTCCGTGAAATAAGACAAATAATCAAAACATGTTTTTATAACCTAAATCATGAGGTAAACAGACTGGAGGCCAGGCAGGCAGCGGGTTGGTTGAGGCCAGCTAATGCCTCTCTCCCACAGAGCTGCTGCCTGACAGAAGACGGCACCATCACTGACTGATGGCAGTCACACAGTTTACACCGTCAGTGAAGCTAGGTGGAGAACACCACCAGAATCTACTTCAGGATCTGCTCCTTGGAACTACCACCAGGTTCCAAATCCATTAGACGTCTCCAAGCAAGATGAGCGGTATTTCTCTCTGCTACTCAGCTACCTAGCTGGCTAACACCAGCATTGGCTGCACTGCAGCAGCTTCATCACTCATGCACTTATCTTTATCTTTGCATGGACATTTCATGTGGCAATTAAACATATATCTTAGGAGCGATTCATTGGTTCATAGCCAGATGACCCATGACAAAAACTATTGTTTTCAACATGGACAACTGGATAAACAGGGTAGACCGGCATCAAGTGTATGATTTGGCATTATGGACTTTTTCCAATAATAGTCTCCAAAAAGACGCTGCAGCTTAAAGCAGGATGACAAAGCTTCTGAGAGGGACACGGCTGCAGTGGAGAGCCCTCAGCAGGATGGAACTGGTACTCTTTGTTTTGTGGGACTTTGTATTCTGTCCCTGTGTGACATTTCATTGCATTTTCATTATATTTCATTTCACTGGTATGTATGTGGGGTGAGAAATATTGCTGGAAAATCTAATTATTGGAAATAATAAAAGCAAACCTCTAAACCCCCCATGCTCCACTGAGACTGTGGACCATCCATTTCTTATTCTAACACCGCAGATGGTGAAGCTGACTTTTTCTCTGTGTGTACAAATATCTACAATCGTTTAACTCGCTGCGTCTGAACTGATTAGATCTTATCTACAGATGTTCCCTAGAGCACAAAAACAACAACAAACCCATTAAAGTGCTGTGTTTAACAATGACTTTCATTAACAGTGATGATTATCAACCATTAGCAATATTTAAATTAATCAAGTAATTGCTGAAGAGCTGAGTGGGAACTTTTGATTTGTTGCATTACAAAGCCAATGATCCTGACGACTGTGAACTTTAGTTTTCTCATCAATTGTGTGTGTGTGTGTGTGTGTGTGTGTGTGTGTGTGTGTGTGTGTGTGTGTGTGAGTGTGTGTGTGTGTGTGTGTGTGTGTGAGTGTGTGTGAGTGTGTGCTTGTTGGATTCTCAGGCTGGCTTTACTGAGTCAGACTGGGATGGAGCCAAAATGTCCTGTGGCTGTGTTCTGCACAGCCTTGGATACAGCTAGTTCAAGGCAAAGATGATTCACAGTCACATTTGCACCTATGGGTGAACAGCATACCTGTTTTTGTCTTTGGATTGGAGGAGGAAGCCCATGTGACCTGAGAGAACTCACACAGAAAGAGGAGAACACACTCAGCACAGAGGCCTACCCCAGCCAGGTTTCAAACCCAGGACCTTCTTGGTGTAAGGTAACAGCGCTGACCACTGCACCGCTCTGCAAGTTTTTCCATTCTTTGTTATTTCCTGACACAGTTGATGAGCCACACTGTTCGTGGCAGAACAAGAGAGTGTAACTGTGACTCCTCCCGAAGCAGACAGGTGCTGATTGGAGCAGAGGGAAAGTTTAGCAGTGAAGTTGTCCACTAACTGTACAGAGCAGGATACAGTTTGTCAGTGAATAAACTCTCAATCACTTTCCATCATAATGCTGTAGAACTGCTAAACTGTAGTCTGGTTGCTATAGTAATGGATTACATCCAACTATCAGCCACGCCTCCACTCTATGTTTGACAAAGAACACGAGTGGTTAGACAGGAAGTAACGCTGGCTTTAAACCAAAGTGGACGAGGATCTACATGTCCTGAGCTGGAGAGCAGGACTGAGGTCAGGACCGGTCCATAGAGTCTGGGGCTTCGGGACGTCAGACTTTAACTAGGATCTTCAGATCAAACTAACAGAGTTCAGACAGGCGTCTGTGCTGCACGAGGCTTTGTAGTTCCTGGCCATCTTAAATGGGACTAATCTGAAATGACATACAGTATGGCTAAATTAAGCAATATTACCCTCGAGGGTTTGCTTTAACGTCATGTGAGCACGACAGTGATGCGGTCAGGAGCAGCACTGAAGGGCTCAAATGACGTTAAAGCACACCCTAGAGGGTAATATTGTGATTATACAACTAATACCAACACAAATAAAATGTATAATCAAAATATATATTCATGTTGATGGACAATTTGCTCTCAAATTTTAAAGGTTTTTGTGAGTGTGCGTCGCATTTCCATGGAAACACATGGGGTCTGACTAATAACTGAAACAAAATCAGTCACGTCAGTAGACTCGTGTAATGGAACGTAGTTTACCATTCCAGCAAATAATCCAACCCTTAGTAACGACCTAGCAACAGAAAGGATGTTCTAGTCCCAGATGATGAACTCTGAGCTGACGTTAATGTACCAAATAATAGCCGGGCGTTTATTTGTTTAAGTCACTTAACAGACCAGGTGTTTATTTGGGACAGGCGTTTAATTCCCTCCTCACAAAAATCCGGGATGAAAATGTCACAAACTTACCCAGCTTCTCGGTGAATTCTCCGGCATCCTTCTGGGCAATAGTTGTCTTCTGCAAGTGAAGTTGTTGTGGCAGAGGAAACGATTCAGCCAACCAGCACTCGCTGCAAACTCCTCATCTCTGCTGTCACTCACGGTGGCGGACATTTGTTTCTCCATCACCCTGATCATTTTGCGGGACACTCTCTCCTGTCGTTCCCGTTTGCTGATAACTCATCCCCGCATGTTTATCTGAAGCTCCTCGCCAGCCTTCTTCCTCCCTCCAGCAGGCAGCCTGGTCCTGCTGCTGTCCTCCTCGGACAGCTCCGTTTTATTTTTTCGCCAATCTCTCCCTCTCTTGGGGTCGACAGGGAAACGTTTAGCAGCTGCTTCTCCCAACTTTTCCTCTCCTTCTTATTTTTTTGCTCCAGCTCTGACAGTTACTATGTTGCCATGGAGATGGATACACTATTTCCACAGACTTGGCGGAGTAATATTTTGAGTAATGAGTCAGGCGTGCTGTCTTGCTGATTTGAGCACGGTCTAAATGTCTTGTTGACCAATCAGATTGCTTGGTCGGAAAGACTTGTTGTATAATCAAGACATTTCCAACCGAGACATACGGCAACTGTAACAAACTGCTCGGCTCCCTTCACTGCAGCAGAACTCACTGAGGACATTTTACTGTGAAAGTTCAGTCTAACAACCCAGACATACAGTCAGCATACAGGCTCACCGTGTTCCTTCTAATCTTGGTCAAACAAAAAAGACTGAAGGTGTCTGCACGCGGTGTATTCCCATCAGCTAACTGCAGGCTCTGCAGCTCTTTCCTCCTCTGTGCTCTCTTTACAAGTGACACAATCCTGTAGCATCCACAGTTACTATGATAGGAGGAGGGAGGCAGGCATGTGACATTCTTACAGTACATGTCTGTGTAGGAGGGAGGTCACTGTGGATGGATGGGTCAACAAAACACTGTCACTTTGTTGAAGAGCGTCGCTCCCCAAACTAACAACATTTACGACCCAAACAACAGGGCTGTCACGAGTCAGGATAACAGTGCAGTATCCTGACTCAGAATCAATGCAACTCAACTAAATATATGCACCATGTGTTGTCAAGTCATAAGAGGCAGTTGCTGTGCAAGGCAACTAGATTCTCAAGATCATGCAATCATGTGATCTAGTAAACCCAATTGGCAGGCTTCAAGCTGAGGAGCGGTCTCTCAACAAGGGCTGGATTAATCTGCGTCCTATGAAGAATTACTGGCAGCTGGAACATGAATCTACTCTTTAGACCTGAATACAACACAGAACCTCAGTCCTGCTTCCAGTTTGCCCAGTGGCCACTTGCAGTATTACAGTGAAAAATTCGCCCGAGACCCAAAAAGTATTTCTCCCACAGAGCAGAGACGTCTGTAAAACATGACACCTCAAACTGCAAGCAAGGTTAATGTTTTTATTACAAATACAGGATCCATCGAGGTTTTATATGTATAAAACTTTCCTCGAGCTGAGAAAAGCCATCACAATGTAAAGTCTGTGTGCCAGACAAGAAAAACCTTTACTGCACATATTCAGTGGCCCGCACAACAAGGACGTAAACCCAGAAGAAGGAAACATTTTAAGGTATATGCACATAGACTTGGGAAGGAGTGCTGAGGGGCTGCAGCATCCTCACACATCAAACACATCAACTGCTAGAAAAAAAGTGTGAGACAGACTGGCAGCACAGGAAAAGATAGAGACGCTCATGTGTATGAGCCAGAACAAGTGTGTAATGTGAATCTACAATCCTCTAGTTTATCTGACAGTATGACGGGCTGGAGTGTGTGAGTGTGATGGAGACAGATGACTGCTGAGTGTAGACCTACTGAATGAATAGTCAGACAGTTTACCTGAACAGACAGCTGTTTGAGCAGGATTAATTGTTGTATTTATCCTTTATTTTAGCAGAAGGACCAACTGAGACCAAAGTCTCTATTTTGCAACAACATACAAAATATACAATTTACAAATATAACAGTTCATGACATTTACATACACATGTATGTACACACATTCATGCAAACCCATAACTCAACACATACTCTTTCCTAATTGGCTTAAGCTGCAACAATACTCCCTCCTCTGCTGAGTCAGAGACGACAACCAGCAGTTCTATACGGAACACAAGTGATGGGTTTGAAATTAGGTGTGTCTCCGTAGACCAGTGATAGTCCAGTACTGGCCTGTCTTCTTTCTGGTGAGCATAGTTACAGCTAGATTCCATCTGATACGTTGTCCGGTCCGGTCCGGTCCGGTGGGGCTCCGCTCTGTCACGGCTGCGTTGCGTACAGGCTCCTACACAGTGCTTCTATTTGTGCTGGATGCCAGAGCACGACACAGCAGTTCAGCTGAACTCAGCGCAGAGCAGACAGGAAGTCACACAGCGAAACAAACATATAACATCCAGTTAATAAAAAAAAGAATACATTTGTTGATGCCAGCAAAAGAACATGTATTGATTGGGACCTGCAGCATCATCTGTGTTCACAGAGATATTTCCTGCTGCTATGAAATGGCACTTAAAAATATTAGCTATTTCTTGATTGTCAAAAAACGGGTCATTAGCAGGCGAGATGTACTGGAGGGAAGATGGAGCAGGAGTGGTTTTTAATGAGTTCACTATTTTCAGAAAATGTTGTGGGGTTGTGTTCAGCATCAGTTAATGAAGAATTCAAATAATATTCAGTTGTTTAAATGCTGCCAATCACTGGCTGATTGTGCTGATTGTGCCTCCTGATCATCTGATGATGGCCTCCTGCAGCATCTTGCTGTGGCTGTGTACTCACTTCTCTCTCTGGTTGTCACCAGGGCTGCACTGCTGTTTGTTAAGGTACCACAGTGCACATACGCACGTGCACATGCACATGCACGTGCACTCGCCCATGCGATGGGCACTGGCATGCAAAACTGTTGCTACTTAATTGTAGCAAGCTATGAACGAGGTGCGGATTAATTCACACAATACTAAAAAACTACCAGCATGTTTTAAAGTGGAATCATTTGTTGCTTGCAGGGATAGGATCAGCTGTAGCCAGGATTTTATAAATACTGAGGTCATGTGTAGACCTGCTGGAAGGAGCAGTGTTGCCAAGTTAGTTACTAGCCGCTATATTTAGCGAGTTTTCAGACTCCTCTAATGACTCCAGCCTCATTACAATTAAATGCACATGGCCAGTTATGCAGATCAGGTGATGATGTCATTTAGCGACTTCTAGGACAGCCAATAGCGACTTTCCTCTGAGGAGTTGGCAACAGTGAGAAGGAGCAGCATCAAAAAGGAATCGCAAAATAATGTTTACTTGGTGAGAAAAGCTGTGGTGGAGCGGGACTCAGGCAGTGCTACACATGGTGCTGGTTGTCACACCGTAACATCGTCTGTACCGTATCTGTACTGTATTGTCTGTATTAACGTGCATGGATAGCAAAAGCATGGATATTAGCAGGGATAGTGGTAGCTGTTACTCTAACATGATGTCTTCTTGTGTAGTGGAGAGCTGCAGAGTTTGTTCATAATCAAACTGTAACCTGTAACATACATTTACTGCTACTGGACAACTTCACTGTTAAACTTTCCATCTGCTGTGGTGGCTAACAGCTGTCTGCTCTGAGCTCAGCCGACTGTCGCTGCTCATGTACTTTACTTCATCAACGCACAGAGAGAGGATTAAAAGAAAGACAGAAAGAAATTCATGTCTGGAGAACGTTTACTTTGATCAGATTGAACGTAGACAAACACACGTTCATCCTCAGTGCCAGTTGTTTCCTGATGTCTTGTGGCCAGTGTACAAGGTGTTCTGGCTGTTGGAGGTAAATAAACCATAAAGCTGTCAAACTCATGGAAGTAACATTAGCTGAAATCTGCTAATGTTAATATGTGAATGTCGTGCTCTTAAAAGAGGGGAACAGTAATAGGAGAGGAATGAGGAAAACACTCCACTCGTCTGTATCGAGTTACATTTAAAAACCAATATGAAAACACCATCAGGAGCACAGATACCATTACAAATGTACCTTTTTAACTTACTTTAAATTATTTAAATTATCTTTTTAACTAACATATTATTTAAACAATGAATTAAGTGCACAGTATGTGTTTTTAAGTAACATATTCCTACTGTCATATGGCTCTTCAGTGACAAAATAAAGACATTTATCTCACGGCAGGAGCATAAATGTGACAGTTACTAGCTTGAATGATGGACATAAGAAAAGAACCAGTCAGATAAAGCAGCACAGCTACTGGTTCTCCATGAGCTAGCTTACAGTAAGGTGAGTCAACAAAATACAAATACCAAACCAGTGTTTCCCACACATTCATTTATTTGTGGCGGTCCTCCACAATATCAACATTGGCCGCCACCTGTAACAGCAAACAAGACCATCAGCGAAAAGACTGCCTGTTCTTATATAGTAATTATCAATGCCTGTACTTGTGCGATTACATATATCACATGTAAATACATTATCTCATCACGATCCATTCTGCAGTCTCTCAAATGCAAAAAAACAAATGCACATGCTAGCAACGATCTTTAGAACAGCAGACGATGGTGTCATACAACTTTTTCAAAAGGGGGCATAGAATCAACAAAAACTGGAAGTTCCTCATCATCTTTAATTCAATGGCTCATCACACACACAAACACACTTCCTGTGTGTGACTCTGCTAATTTTAGCTCCACCTTGGAGCAAGTTGTGCCATCGGACTAAAATCTTTTGATCGGTCATTGTTCTGAAACCATGATAAATACATTACTAATTTCCATGGGTACACAACAACTGTATTGTCATTTTTTAACACACAAGGGCTTAAAACTATAGTAGAGTCATTTGTTCTACTTCTAGTATAGAAAACAGAGTGCTGAGGATCAGTCTCAGTGTGAAGAAGCTGCTGTGTAGTCTGGTGTTACAGCAGCAGGTACTCCTGTACCTGTTGTCAGATGGAAGCAGGGTGAACACCCTGTCTTTTGTCTTTGTTGTCTTTTAGTATCTTTGAGCTTTGTGCAGACATCTCACTTCACTGATGTCACTGGTGCTCTGTAGATGGTACCAGTGATGTTCTGGTGGTTTGAATCACCCTCTGTAGAGGCTTCCTGTCCTGGGCCGGGATGAACCATGCTGATTTGTGATGTTTCCAGTCAGGATGTGTTCTATATCTCTGTAAAAGTTGACCAGAATCTCGCTCCCTAAATGTCAATAGGAAGTAGAGCCTTTCCTTTCCTTTTTTACCGGAGGGTTGATGTGTGATATATTCTCATTGATGGTAATTTCAAGGAACCTTTAACTGTTCACCTGATCCACCTCAGCTCCACTGATGTAGACAGGATTGTGTGTCGTTGTCTCCTCCTTTATAAAATCAACATCAGCTCCATGGATTTGCTGATGTACAGCAGTAGATTGTTCTCTGTGCACCACTCTGCAAGACTGTTGATCTCCTCCTGATATGAATCGTTGTTTATAATGCAGATGATGATGGTGGTGTCATCCTCATACTTCACAGTTAAGACCTCCTGATGTCTGGGAGTGCAGTCATGGGTGTACAGTGTGAACAGGAGGGGGCTGAGCACACAGCCCTGGGGGGCTCCAGTGTTGAAGGTGGTGACTGCCAATCAGAACTCTCTGGGGTCTTTTAGTGAAGAAGTCCATTATCTAGTCAGAGCGTTAAGTTTCATGGTGAGATTGTGTTGAATGCTGAGCTGAAGTCCACAAACTATGGAAGAGTATAAAGTCCACGGGTGAGGAAAAAAATTACAAGAGGAAGTTTTTAATTATGTAAAAGTTGAAATATTGAGAAAAAGTTTTCAAGATTAAAGTCAACCTTTTAAAATGACACCAAATAGCACATATGACGGCCTCGACAAAATGCCTTTTGTAGATGAACTGATGAAACTGTACTTCAGAATCCGCTTTAGTACCATAGAAAGTATTTGCCTTTTAGCTCATAATCACAGTGTAGGTGTCAGCGTAAGGACTTTGAAGAGATTGTTACACTACACACAAAATGTCACACTCCAAGGATGTAGTAATGGCAGAGACTGTTGGCTCAGGCAGCTTGCGTAGCTTTCAGTCGCTCCCCTAACTGCATTTGAAGGACCAGAAGAGTTGACTTTATTTTCCACATTTCAACTTTATTAACAAAATTGTATTTCAACTTTATTCTCAATATTTTTAGTTTTTTCTGGAACTGCATGATGAAAAAACAGTTTGTAGCAAAGCCTTCTTTGATGGCAAGGTGCAACAAACCTTTATTGGCATTTATCAAACACTTTTGTACAAAGCGACTTACAACTATTCATACATGCATACACTGATGGCGGTGGCTGCCGTGCAAGGTGCCGACCAGCACATCAGGAGCAGTTTAGGGTTCAAGGACACTTTGACATGCAGACCAGGGGAGATTGAACCAGCGATGTTCTGATAACAAGATGCTGGCTCTACCCCTGAGCCACATTCGCCCCCGCGTCAGGTTAGAAGTTACAGGATTATAGTTTAATATTCTGTGTTTAATATTCAGACTTCTGTCTCATGTGCTGCACATGTACAGTTCTCATCATCAGCTCTTGGAAAAATGACATGTCTACTTTGAAAAGTTCGTGATAAATACTTCTGGATGTAAGTCAAGTCAAGCCAAATGTATTTATATAGCACATTTCATACGGCAAGCGTAAACTCACAAAGATATATTGTGGAACATAAAATAGCATATAGGATTAAAAAAATAAAATAAAAATATTACATGCATAAAAAAACATTTAGGACATCATAAAATCACACAAGAATTATTATTATCATCATTTAAAAAGGGAGATAATAATAATAATGATAATAAAAATTCTTAAAGCAAACAAGACAGAAATAAAACACACTCTTTAAACTTAACTAAAAGCTTGTGAAAAAAGATGTGTTTTTAGTTTACTTTTAAAAGAAGACACTGTTGTAGCAGACCGTTATTCATGTGGAAGAGAATTCCAGAGAGTGGGACCATAGTGGCTGAAAGCACCATGAGCTGATTTGGAGTTGATTCTGGGTGAGGAGCTCTTTATCTGATGATCTGAGGGATCTCCCTGGTGTGTATTTGGTGAGCATGTCAGCAGAAGGTTAAGAGGGAGCCAAGCCATTACAACATTTAAAAACAATAAGAAGTATTTTAAAATCAATTCTTTGTTTTACTGGGAGCCAATAAATAGATGATAAAATAGGAGTGATGTGCTCAACCCTTTTGGTTTTCGTTAGTACTCTGGCTGCAGCATTTTGAATACGCTGGAGTTTATGTAAATTCTGCTTAGAAAGTCTTAGAGATATTAGAGATATGCCTTTGGAAGGTGAGATCAGCATCTAAAATCACACCCACGTTATTGACATGCTCACATGGTTTTACAGACAGGGGAGTTAACAAGGATTGAATATTTTGCCTCAGAGCTTTAAGGACCTACCAAAAGAATCTCTGTTTTGTCCTCATTAAGTTGTAAAAAATGCTTGACCATCCAGCATCTGATGTCTGTGATGCACTGGATGAGATCATTTATTGGGCTTAGATTATTGATAGAAACAGAAATGTATGACTGTGTGTTGTCGGCATATGATTGATATGAAATATTATGTTGCTGTATGATGGACCCAAGTGGAAGCATGTACAAGTTGAACAACAAAGGACCGAGAATTGACCCCTGAGGGACTCCATATGAAATGCCAACTAATGATGGGTCATGTTTCCAGTGCATTGATGAGGCATACAACAAAACAAACATGTCTCCTGACAATGACAATTTTGTCAATCGCATAGATTTAACTGATTTACCTTAAATGACCTGCATATACAACCTAACTTTGGTAATGAGGTGGTATTATGAAAAAAGGTTTTATCGTGGTCTAACTTCACTCTTGAACCAACTCCTCACAAAGCCACAGTGTTGACAGGCTATGAAGGACGATAAGTTGATGACGGCAGAACGATCTGAAATGTTTGGATCAGCCTATTCTACAAACATCCATCCACAAAGCCTGTTTGACTTCACTGTAGTGTGATGATATTGGAAAAATGCCAGTGGCACAGCGAGTGCAATTTAATGGAAATCAGCTTTGCATGGGTGTCATTTTTTTCCACTTCATTAACTCAAGCATGCCAGGGTGACCAGCTTTATTGGGTGAACTGCCAAACCATGCTGATAATTCCTCCCTTTTATTCATAAACAGTGTCTGTTGCACAGGGGAGCTGGGCTCTGCAGCACCGGCTCACTGGGAGCATCTGCAGTGTGACACACTGAGACTCATTCAACCACAAGACACCACAGGGGAACAGGGTACAAATACGTGTAAATAGATATCACAAGTTGATTAAGACAATTATTATTTGTATTACAAGTTTTCTGAAACATTCTGTTAGCACACGCAGGTCATGGGGTTGCCCTTTGCCTTCAAATGAAGCAATACTACAGGTGAGTTTTGAAGACTGAAAGGTACGACAGCGATGCGGTCCGTTAGCATCAGCCAAGTCACAATGCAGTGACCAATCGTATAAGCCCGTGATCATGCTAGCAGAACTGACTGTCCAAAAACAGTGTTGTGTAACATCATTCATGTGCAGTCACTCAGTTTGACCTTGCACACCAACATTTTTTTCTCCATCTGGTGACGTGGACAGTCACTATTGGACTGGCATGCTAATCTACGAGTCCTCCTACAGACCCGCAGAGCACAGGCAGCAGCACAGGGAAGTTGTGGGAGTACAAGAAGCGTAGCTACATGCTATAATGGGAACAGACTGGACATGTCTCAGTAATCTCACTTGTATTCCTCAGTTTAAACACCAATTTAAATCACATTTATAATGACCTGGCTAGCATCTTGGTTGTTCACTATTATTTTTTAATCAGTCTATGCAGTAGAAACAACATGCCAGTTGCAGAGCAATGTAGCAGCTTCTTCTTTGTTCTTTAATGGTGGTGAATAAACTGCTTTGAGGTGCACTGATGCCACCATCTGGATCAGCAGGGGTTAAAGTTCACATCAACACGGCCCACAAATGGGCCACGGAGTGACACTCCCACACCGCTGCACAATGCTGAAGCGTATCGCTGCAATGCCTGATTCAGTCTGAAGCCTGTTCTGAGTGCTCTAGCCTGACATGTTTCCTCAAGTCTTTGCATTTAGCTTTCAATTCTTTGTATTTCTTCCATTTTCCATTTATTAATACAATTTATGTCTGTCCAACTGCACTCTGCACTTGGCTGCTGGCTACGATAAAACAAAGTTCTAGGTGAAGACTTTTCACTTTCTGGATCTCTTTCTTCCACCACAGGGCCAAATACATTACAAATGAGGCAATATATACTTATACCCTCTCCTGAGCAGAAATCTGAACATTGTATGAAACCAGGTCCAAAATGATTGTTTAATTTTGTTGATATATGGACGTTAGAGTGTTACAGAGGGAATTTTTCTCTTTTTATCACTCCTTAAATCAGAAAACACTATCAACAGCCATAAAAAATGAAATTTTTGCCATGTTTTCAAAAATAAAACATTCTATGAATAAGGCTATGCATCAGATATGATCAAACCCCTCTGTAAAAACATTTAGAATAGATTGGTTGGTGGATGGATATTTTACTGAAGTGGAGAAAATTGTAATTATTATAGGTTGGAAGCTGCACTTGATGTGAAGGTGGAGGTTTGGAGAGCTAATCCAGGTCAAACGGGGGAGTGGGGAGGCAGAGACGGCTAAATTGTGGGCTGGAAGGCAGACTGGCGAGGCAGGCATATGGGGATCACAAACACACATGAAGAATATTAACTAGACTTGGAAACTAGAATTGAAGTGTTATTACCACACTGTCGATCTGAAGGAGCTGGCAAAGACTGGAGTGAAGAGCTGGGTGTATATTCTGTAGGAGCCTAATTACTGGATGGGTTGCAGGCGGGCAGGCTGAATGGTAGTAGGAGGTAAATGACTGAAGGTAGCTGAAGCTCCACACCCCGACAGACAACACAGAGAGACCGAGAGGACAAAGAGGAAACAAACAAGATACCCAAGGGAGGGATAAACTGCAGAGACACACTGGGAATGTGGGAGACCATGATATATAAATGTGTAATGTGTGTAGCTACAATTAATGAACATTGTTGAACTTGTAATGTCAAGAATTGGCACTTTATTTGCTCAAGTGATTTGCTAAGTAATGATTGTCCCGGGTTCTGAAACAACGTTTTTTAACAAAGTAAAATGGATAATTAATCAAAGAAGACATTCAGTGTTGTATTTAGTTTTCATAGATTTCTTTTACAAAATCATTCAAAAGACACAGCCGTGAACAGTGCATCCATTAGCCCAGCTTCTTGGCGTTCCAGAGATCTGTACAATCAGTGACTGTCATATACATCATCGTCAATCCCATAGTTAACCTCCAGAGTGTTCAGTATGTTAGCATGTCCTCTCATCTGTTCAACACTCGGTGGTGAAACAAACTCACACACGCAGCTCAGCTGGACAAGCTCTGCTTCAGTGATACTGTAACACTTCAGTTTCAGATAACTTTACATCAGACGTCACATCCTTTTTCATTTGCCTACTTAAACATCTGCTCCAGGCATTTTACTTTATCCAGAGTCAGTTGCCCCAGTCAGGCCTTAATGTCGAGCAAAAAGGCTTTATTGGTCCGTCGGAGGAAAATTCACAAGCAGTATGTAAAGTAATGTATAAATTATATATGTGAACGATGGTGGGCATAGTTCAGACTAGCGTTAACACAACCAAAGAGCTGGTTATGGGTTGAAGACATTCAGCCTGTCTACATCACTGGAGCAGGTGAACAGTTTTAGGTTCCTTGGAATTACCATCACTGAGAACATATGGTCATCACACATCACCACACATATAAAAGTAAAATGAAATGAAAAGCAGGAATGGCTTTAGAAGATGGCCGCCATCTTACTTTTGCACCACTTAATGTATTGTGCTATTGCAACCACTAGATGGCAGAAACAGGTGTCCATGAATGAGGGCAATAGGTCTTAGTTAAAGGGATAGTTGGGGTATTTTAATGTGAAACTGTATAAGGTAGTTATCCCTGGTCAGTGTGTAACCTGCAGTAGATGACCCTCAGCTCTCCCCCTGTGTGGGGAGATAGGTACCTCATACAAACTCACATCAAAAGAACCGTCACAGAGAGCGGCCATGCAGGTAGCAGCCTCATTTAACAGCTAATTTCTAAAGCCCCATTAACTTGGCCACTTTTCATTTCAAGTCTAATAAAGTTATAGTAGGGGCACATAATATGCCTAAGCCACAACAGAAGAAGTCAATCCTCAGCAAAGAGTCCAGACAGAGCCCCTCGACCAACAAATCTCCGGTGGACGAGGGCAGAGCCAGCTTGTGCCAGCTAACCACAGAGAGTCAGCGGAGGAAAAGAGATCTCTTTTGTTGAGAAGTTAGATCGAAAACTTGGATCTTTCGCCCTCCTTGGACCTGCAAATAGGAAGAGCTCGCTGGGCATTGGGTCCCCGACCACTGAAAGACGCGCCGCCAAGATCGTTTGTGGTCAAATTTTCAAGTTACCGTATTAAAGAGGACATCGTGAAGACAGCCTGGCAGAAACAAGAAGAATTTAGAACCACGACTAGGCTACAGAAATACTTCAAAATGCAAAGAGTATGCAGAGGCCAAAACAGTGCTGAGGGAGAAAAAAATACAATTGCAGACACCTTTCCCAGCAAAGTTGAGTCTTTTTTCAAGACGAGATCCAAATCTATTACTCGGTGGAGGAGGCAACCAAAGATATGGCAGCAAGGGTCTTACCGGTGAAGGTGTTCAAGCCTCCGGACACGTGGGCAGAGAGGATTAAGCGGTTGATCTGGTGCACATCTCCTCGGGGGAACGAGCCGGAGACAACTGGGCCGCACAACACAGGATACAAGGAGAAGCTGGACACTTTTAGGAGAAACTAAACGACTCTGAGTGATAAACAGAAGCAGAAACATGCTTTTCTATGCTCAACTTCGGGGCAAGTTTTTGTTGCTGAAAGACACGAAGACTGAATAATGGGTTCAAATGTAAGATATAATATTATATTCTCTAAAACAACTGTTCATCAATAATATGATTATTAACACGTGTTGTGCTTATCTCTCCTAGGTTACCTTTGAGACAGGATGACAGATAACATTAAAGAAGTATAATGACAACAGGATTAGTTAAGGTAGTATCACACAATGTGAATGGCATTCTCAATCCCATGAAGAGGAGTAAAATCTTGAGTAAAATGGAAAAGGTAAAGGCGGGAATTGTTTTCTTCAAGAAACACATCTTTCTTAACCAGACCATGCTAAACTTAAAAAAGGGGGTTCAACCGAGTCTTCTCAGCCTCATATAAATCTGGGCCGAGAAGAGGGGTGTCAGCTTGAAATCAAAGACAAGGAGGGAAGGTATATTATGGTGGGGGAAGTTTTTAGGGGATTGAAGTCACCTTTCTGAATGTCTATGCACCACCTGGAGCAAACTGGTCATTTTTAAGGATCATTTTTTATTTAAGGTTAACTAAAGCCTAGGGCGAGGGGGAGGAGACCTAAATGTCAGACTGAATCCCAAAATGGACTCATCTCGGGGGTCCAGTCCCCAAAGCAGAAAAATCAACAGTGTATTGCAAGACTCAGGTATAGTTGATGTGTGGAGGGAGCTCCATCCCTCATTAAAAGATTTTACTTATTATTCTTTACCCGATTCCTCCTACTCAAGAACTGATCACTTTTTAATGTTCCACAAGGACGTACAAATGTGGATGGATGTGGTCAAATCATGCAGTAGAGGACTTGTGGACATATCAGATCACTGCCCAGTTCAGATGGAAATAGAATTACATTTTAAAAAGAAGATTTCGTTACGGAGGCTAAACACCTCTATATCAATGGGAAGATGAAGGAAGCGATAAAGGAGAAAACAGTAAAATATCTGGATGAAAACTTGCAAAGCAGTGCTACGAGGGAAAATGATTGCTAAAACAACTACACTGAAAAAAGAAAAAAAAACAGGAACTAATTAATTTAGAAGTAAAATTAAAAAGGTTACAAAGGGAACACAAGAGAACTCTGGACCCAAATCTAACCAAAACAATGCAACAGGTTAAAACTCAATTAAACAATATCCAATCAAAAGACATACTAAAAAACTTGCTGTTCGTGCAACAGAGACATTACAAGGTGGGTCGTAAATCAACAAAATTATTGGCCTGTAGGCTAAAGAAGCAGCAAGCTAAGAGGACCATTTATAAGGTAAGAGATCCCCAGGACAATGGAATAAAATATGATTTGGATGACATCAGCAGGAGTTTCGAGATGTTTTTACAGAAATGTATACACTCAGACAAAATTAAACAATGATGAACAAGTGACATCTGTGCTTGGGGGGCTGGACCTCCCAACAGTGTCTGATACCCAGAATGATGCCCTAAAGGCTGAATAGGGCAATTTCTAGGCTTAAGACCAATAAAATCCTAGGACCAGACGGGTACACAGCTGAGTTATTTGGGTGCTACAAAGAGGGGAGAACCCCCCTCCTGGCGGGAGGTGGTTGTAACAGTTATCCTCAACCAGGGAGGAGATGGGCAGGACTGTTTCACTAACAGACCTGTGCGTCTCTTGAACCAAGACTATAAGATGTTTTCCTCAATACTAGATTGGAGCAGATTCAGCCTGAGATCATACACCAAAATCAAACCAGCTTCATAAAACAACAGCAAACCCAAGACAACATCAGACGTACTCTACAATTCATCAGATAAACCAGAGGCAAATTGAAGCAGCCCATAATGGGATGCAGAAAAATCTTTTGAATCAGTAAATTGGTCATTTCTATATAAAACCCTGCACAAGTTTCAATTCCATGACAATTTCATATGGACAATTCAAGCGCTTTCTTAACAAACCGACAGTGAGAATAAAAAAAATGGCTCCCTCTCAGGGTCCTTCGAATTGGAGCCAGGGGTGCCCCATCAGTCCCCTCCTGTTTGCGCTCTTCATAGAGCCTCTGGGTCAACTGATCAGGCAAAATGATCAAATACATGGAGTCCCACTGCCAGGTGACCACAAGATAGCGCTGGTTGCAGATGACGTCCTGGTCTACTTAACGTGTCCGGCCCATTCTCTTCCTGCTTTAATGCAAACACTCACAGAGTTTGGATCAGTATCAGGGTACAAATTGAACTCTCATAAATCTCAGCTATTAACATTTAAATATATAACCAGTCAGCAATTCAGAGACAATTATATCATTAGGGAGGTAGACAGTATGAAGTATCTGGGTGTGCGGTTACCAAAGGACCTAACAAGACTAGCCTCAGAAAACTATGACCCCCTTGCTTTCTAACATTAGACAAGACCTAGCCAGGTGGAATCTGTTGACCTTCCTGGGATTGATCCAACGTGTTGAAATATTTCAAATGAACGTTCTCCCAAGGGTTCCGTATTTATTTCAATCACTGCCATTGGAGGTCTCAGATAAGACATTTGCAGAATGGGACAAGTGGATTTCGAGATTCCTGTGGCATGGCAAAAAACCAAGAGTCAGATACAAAACCTTCCAGGTGCCGAGGGACAAAGGGGGCTTGGCCCTCCCTTGCCTCAAAACACATTACCAAGCTGTTCAGATCAAACCCCTGATGCAACCCAGATTACTCAGTAATAGGGAAGTCGATTGAATGCAAATATCCAGCTACAGTTCACCTGCAGGCTGTTACTGGAGATAGCAATCTGAAATATCACCTGGGGGACAAACCCAACCCATGGCTGGATCTATCACTCACAACCTGGTTTAAAGTGGCTAAATCCTTTGGGTCCAAGGAGCCCGACCCGCTGATCCACCTATGTCACAGGTTTTACTCCAAATAGGCTGCATGCAAACTTTAAGTCATGACAGGAGTCTTAACATTTATTTTGACTTCTTTGTGAAATACTCGCTTAAAAGCTTCCATGTCCTGAGGGAACAACATGACCTGGCTAGACAGGATTTCTTCAGATTCTTACGGAAAAATTAGGATCTGGGATGGGAGTTTTTATTTCAGCGTCAAAACTATTTCTAAGCTGTAGAAGGGCCTTCAAGAACTAAGTGGGGTGAGCACATCCTACATTAAGGAAACATGGGAACATGAGGGAAACTTTGTATTAACAACAGAGGAATGGGAAAACGTACACAAAAAGCAATGGAAATCAACCAACTCACTGTCTTGGAGAGAATTTAATTGGAAAAATATGATCAGATACTTTACAACACCGGTTCAACAGTTCAGGCTGAGGCCGACGGCATGCTGGAGAGGCTGGAAAGACATTTTTTTTTGAGACTCAAGACAGACATTGTTGATAAATGCTGGAAAGGATGGATTGACTTTATCAACCCATATAGAGCAGATTTCAGGGAAAAGCATCAATAGTAATGTGACTCCTCCTGGCTCACCGCTGCACAGACTCACTGTTTTTCTTGGCTTTGTTTTGTTTGTTTGCACCATGAGTTCACATTGACTTTGACCTTTGAACTTTGACAAATCTAGTGGACAGTTCTGCCAAATTTGAAGAAATTCCTGTTCTTGAAAGTGTTCTTGAGATATTGCGTTCACAATATTGGGACAGACAGACAGCCAAATTACGTTCAGACGTATACAGGTGTCGCCAGCATAAAAAAACTATAATGATGGGTCAGTCGGTGGGATTATTTATCATTTCATCAAATCTGAATCCAGTATTAGTAGTGCTTAACAAATTTGAAGCCTTTCGATTCTCTAATTTTTTCATACCTTTTCGGTGACCACAATTATGTTTTTGCCATAAGTATGGTTGGTAAAGAAATGTGTTCCTGAGGTTTCGATCTAAGTGTAATTCACAAAGCATTTTAGTGCTAGAGATAGGTCCTGTGGGTGAAGTTAGGTAATCCAGAGCAGACACAGTTAAAATAATCAATAGCAAATGTAACCATAATCATATATTGGCTAACCATATTGGCTAAAAACCTTCAATTTTTTTTCTGGCATGTGTCTGTTTGGTTTGTCCGAGTGGTGTTACTGTACCTAACTGTCAGAGACAGCAAATGCACCGGTAGATGTGCTACTCAAAATCGGGATGTGAGAGTCTCATCAACCAACTGAAACAACCCAATCCAATGACATAACAGTTTGACCCAGTGCTACATGGGCAACAGTGAAATACAGTATGCAGTGCTAACTATCTGTGCCGTCTGACAGAATTATTCATCAAACTTCAAATATACTTCTCAGAGGTCAATTTGTTTGATAGTTCATCAAGCATCTGAGCTCCAGTGAGGCACACAGCACACACACTACATAATATAACTGGTTCTGATCAAAGAAAGACCACAACACATTATTAAATGATAGATGCCTATATATTAAGTCTTTTTCAACATCTGCTATACACATCACATCAGAAATCAGTTATAATTACTGTCTGTACAGTATGTGAAATTACATAACTGTCACATGAAGTGGCAAGAAGAGATTTTAAGGAAGTTCATCACTTCTCAATGCAGAGAACATCCACTGTCCCATTTCAAGCTCTGCCAGATACTGTGGCTGAAATGGTTGCGGTTCCTGTTAGCTTGTATGTGTGTGCTAACCACTTCACATCAGACTGCTTCAGTAATGAGGGTCAGTACAAAGCTGGCTTTGCCTCGACACTGATCCTCGTAAAAAGATCCGTCCAATCATACGGGACCCAGCAACTGCACCCGAGCCACAGGTAAGTGTTGTCATGTTTTGATAGTATTTACAGTTGCCTACGAGTATGGGGAAGTCAGCTTGAGATTGGCTAACTAGTTAGCTCCACTTCAGTCCACTATGCAATGGCGTTTGAAGCGAGTTTGATGTTAATTTATTACAAGGGAGCTTGGTTGTCACAGTAAAAAGACTTTAAAACGTGCAAACTGGAGATAGAGACGATGTGATGTGTGATGTGATGACGATGTGAACAGTGTTCAAGAGTTTGGAGACTGTTGGAGACAAACACAGCTTTCGCTAGCTGTTAGCCATTAGCTACATGGTAGTAACTGTAACAACACATACGAACAAACTAACATTATTCAGACACACTAACCATTCTGAAACGTCCTGATGCAGCCGCAGAGTCTGTACTACTTCAGGAGCCTCTCCTTCTGGGTCTGATTCTGGGTCAAACTGGTTGGGCTGAACGACAGCATCTCTGCGAGCCATAGCGATACATCCACCGTAAACATTAACGCATGCTACTGCTAGCGTAAGCGGCATCCTCTCCCTGAGAGTGACATGTAGCAAACAAGGCAGGCGTTGACAGACGGAGCTCATTAGCATTTAAAGGTGCAGGCACAGAAACAGCCTGCTTTCAGTAGAGCTCAGTAGAGCAACTTTTAGACAGCTGGAATGCGGGACCACGGATGGGTTTGGGGCAATGCATATCGAATACAGTCAGTACGTTTACATGCACAGCTTAGTTGGATTACAGCCGTAGTTCGACTATGCTACTCAATCAGACAATTGTAATTGTCTGAGTATACATGCCTGTGAGAAAATCGAATTATTGGCCGGAGCATGTCATACCCCGGTACGATAGGTGGCGCTGTACCCATTTCAACTAGTGGTAACAGAAACACCTCCGGGTGACCTCTTTACGTCAACAGCAACAACAAATTCTGACTCAGCATTCGAGAAAGATGGTGTACGAAGCTACATCTTTCTACATTTCGTATATGGTGTACATGATAATTACACAAACTAGATGCACAATGGCGCTCTTGCTTGCGGTGATTTTGGAGGAAAGGAGCCGCCGCCGTCCTTCTACTTCTGGGTCACCACCCCGGGAAAAAAATCTCAAGCCTGCTTAGAGCGCAAAATCCGATCCAATCTGATAGAACGTATACATGCAGGAGTAATGCGACTTTCAATTGAATAATCTAGGTGTTTTAATCTGACTATGGGAAATCCAATCCGGTCTGATTTCAGTCAGACTCAAGTGTATACATGCATCTTAGAAATCCGATCATAGTCGGACTAACCAAATAATTAGGTTTTCTCAAGTGTCATGTAAATGCACTAAGTGTTGTTGGACCTCTGACAGCTGTGTGAAATTGATGAAAAACAGTATAATATGGGACCTTTAAGATACATATGTGTGGCCTGTAAAGATTCTGAATGGATCCAGACCTATTTTAGCCCTGAATGGTCTGCCTCCAACTCCTTTTAGAACTGATAACAGCAATAACAGTAATGACAGCAGCACTGCATTTGTCTCTTTTTGTCAACATTAAGGAAACAGCCATCTCCTATAAAACCAGGGGCTTGTTCAGTGTGAGCATGTTGAGGCAGTATTTGATAAAGGTCTGATTATGTAGTACGAGTTCAACACACAATATGAAACCTCTGTTGCCTCCTGAGCCTCCAGCTCTGTCTCAGCGAGTCCACTGCAGAGCCAAACCTGCTGGAAGAATAAACACCCACAGTCACATGAGATGCTGCTCTGATCTGCAGCTCTTCACTAACAGGAGGAGTGATTACTTTTGAACTTTTGGGACAGAAAAGTGTAAAAAAAATCTTCACTCCTGTTTATCAAGCTAAATCCAGCAGCAGCAGCTCCTGAGCTAATAGCAGTGATCAAATCAAACAGGCAAATCTATAAAAAACGGTTTGTAATATTAGACTTTTAATTCAGGATTGAAATATTCAATAACTGTACAAAATGAAGTTCAGGCTAAGGTAATCTTACTAGGCCTGGAAGGAAAACAAAACAAATACTGCTTCTCTAACAGTGATGAACTCTCTTGTTGTGTAGTGTTTTTAATTTTCACTGCTCTAACTTGCTTTTACTGAGGAAATCAGTGGCAGTATTCTGCAGTCTGGTAGGGGGATTTTGGTATCAAATATCTATGGGTGGTTCTACATTCTCAGCACAAAAAATGCTTTGACAGAACTGCTCAAACAGCTGGAAAAACAATCGACCGTCTGCAGATTTATATCATAACCACGCACACCAAAGTGAGTGACAGTGGGACTACAACCAGGCTTCAGTGGCTGCAGAGGATTGGGAGGAGGGTTATGCTAAGACAGTGGCCGACATCATAATCTGTGGAGGGTTCAACTTCTTCATAAGCTTTTGCATGACTCAGCACACAGCAAAAGGGATCTGGGTAACATTTAAAGTGTTAATGTCTGGATAGGCAAGGCCACTGGTAGATGTAGAGAATCCCATGTACATAGTCTTATCTATGTACATGGGCGGCTGTAGCTCAGGAGATAGAGCGGGTCGTCTAGTAATTGGAAGGTCATTGGCTCGAACCCCAGCTCCCCCCAGCTGCATGTCCTTGAGCAAGATACTGAACCCCAAATTGCTCCTGATGAGCAATGAGCCTTGTATGGCCATGCAAGAAAAGTGTAAAAAAAATCTTCACTCCTGTTTATCAAGCTGAATGCAGCAGCTCCTGAGCTTATAGCAGTAATCAAACAGGCAAATCTATAAAAAATGGTTTGTAATATTAGACTTTTTATTCAGGATTGAAATATTAAATAACTGTACAAAATGAAGTTCAGGCTAAGGTAATCTTACTAGGCCTGGAAGGAAAACAAAACAAATACTGCTTCTCTAACAGTGATGAACTCTCTTGTTGTGTAGTGTTTTTAATTTTCACTGCTCTAACTTGCTTTTACTGAGGAAATCAGTGGCAGTATTCTGCAGTCGGGCCATCAGTGTATGAATGTGTGTGTGAATTGGTGAATGTGGCAAGTATAATATAGTGCTTTGAGCAGTCAGTAGACTGGAAAAGCACTATAAAAAATGCAATACCATTTATCTGCATTTCAAATATTGTACATCTATGATTAACAAGTGGTCATTTGAAAGGATCAAAGGCAGCAGAAGATGATCAGAGCCTGGGTTGGAGTGGAGCCTGGGCCTTAAGAAATTCTGCTGAAAAATGAAAGCTTAAGTGCCAAATAGAGAAAATAATTTCACAATAGAATTAGTAATGGGTCGGGAATGGACCTCTGTGGCACTCTGATTCAGTACTATCAACAACAGTATTCCTTCTTCCTGTAAGCTTGAGTGTGACATCATCTACACCTAAACACTGAAGAACTGATCAACTCAGTGCTTTTTAGAATTCACTAGAAAGCAGCATGGAATGTTTTTCACCCACAGTGGGGACAATGTCACTGATTACTCAAATTGCAGCTGTCACATCAGGAAGCACAGATATTGGATGAAAATAGGTAAGGATGTACGTTTTTTGTGCTCTGACCAAACCAAGCTGTGCCAGCATGAGCCACGCTGGTGTCATTTCATACAGCATACCGGTGTGGTGGGACATCAACAGGGTGGAACATCAACAGGTAAGAACCACAAGGCTCGGTCAGGAAGGCTGACTGGCATGGTGACTTTTCCTCATTAGATTTACATTTTTTTGTTTTTCAGAGACAGTTACTACAACAGCACAATGGGAGACAAAGACATAGTGAGTTATATATCTGTTGGAAATGTGACAAAGAGTCGGCAGGACAGACAGGAGGACAGACACTTTTCCACATATGACTGTGGTATTTTTGTCCTCACAGGAGATGCTGCTACCATATTCCTGCTGTTTGGTCCAGTAACGTTGCTTTGTGGGTTGAAGTTTTTTTTATTTTACTTTGATGAGTGAAGGATCTGTTTGTTGTCAGACTGGACGCCATCAGAACATCACACTCTGTCACCTCTGTTGCAGCTCAGTTACTACTTCCGCTGGCAGATCAGAGGCGTAACCGATGTTTCCTCCCATTCCACCTCGGTAACTGTCACACAGTCGGCGAGGCGGGGTATTGCCGCAGGAATTACGCCTTGAGAAGACAGTGTGAATGGGGCTACTGACGACAAAAGAGACAAGAATGAGTTATCTGATGTGATTCTATGACTGAGAACCTTCAGCAACGTGTCATGTGCTATTTCCAAACTGTATGTTAAGTGGCTGTCTGGTGTAATAAATGAAGTAATAAATGTGTTTGAAGACAGCTGGACATCATAAAAATGAACTGAAAATGAAAAGTGATCAATTGAATATATTGACTTTTTCATTAAGATATAATTTGATGGGAATTAAATACAATTTCACTTTTTCTATAAAACTAATACTCAATAAGTCAATGCATTCAATTCCAAAATAAAGTGTCATTGCATCATTTAAGTTGACATATTGCAATCATAACTTCATTCTGTGGACATTTCAATTAGGAAAAAGTTTTATTTTAGTGCCATTTTTGTTTCAGAAACTGTTCAAGCTATTAGGAATTATTCATTGAATCAATTTACATACTTTAAGCTTTTAATGTATTCAAATATAAGATCTGGGCACTTTCTTGTGGATGAAAGTGTAAAGTGCACTGTGGGCTTAAAGTTCTTTTTATTTTCTCATGCTACTATTGCCAGATAAAGTGTCACCTGTTATAATGCACCGGGATATAATGAACAATTAATACACTTTATACAAATACACAAAAAAAGACCCTCAAACCACATTTCACAGTAAACGCTTCCTACGCCCACGACCTCACATATATATACTGTCATGTGTGCTGTTGAGATGACACTGACACAGCTAATGTATTGCTTATCTAGTAGTGAATGCAGCCAGTTTGTCATGGTTGTTGACATCACTGACGTCACCACTTGTGCAGGAAGCGTGGGTAGATGATGGAGGCACCAATGGATTCGTCCTGAGCAGTACTTGGTGACGATTTTCTGTATTTGTTCAAAAAAAGAGAGAACTGTTACCTTGCATGGCAGCTGGTGCAGTTGGCGGGATACATGTATGCAGACTGTATGCACTGTTGCTGAACATGGCCAGTGAACCATTTCACATCACAGCAGGAACTACTGGCAGCTACAGGTGTGGTTGAGGTATAACGATCAGCTGCAGTTGTAGCAACTCCTAAAGGGGCTAGCATAGCTGCTATAGTATCAGTTCTGTCAGCATTGGAGAGGTCATTTCATTAAAAGTACTCCAAAGCTACTGAAAGCCCTGAAGGTTATTTTTAATAAATGGAAAACATGTTTCTGCTCTTCTTTCGACTGGTTCCAGTAAGGGTTGGTGGTAGCGCTCTCCTACTGTTGGTTTGATTGATTGATTGATTGATTGATTGACGTGAGCTCTATACTGTCACACCTGGTGCCAACTACTTTGCCAGTGCCTCTTCTTCAACAGATTGGTACAGGTCAGGATAGGTGAACTGACCCTTCAAGATGAGCTGGAAGGATGCAGCTCTTGAACACAGAAACAATTCAGTCAGACACACACTTCCATGCATCCTTTATTCCATTATAAGCATTAAAACATCCTTCGTGCTGCTTTCTTGCAACAACAACCACATGTATGACAATCTGTTTCACGGCATGTTTAAGGCTTTTTTTATGTTTTACACACTATTACCAAAATCTGGTTCTACAAGCTTCATTTGCCTTTCATTTGCATATTGTGATTCCAGTGTTAAATCAATGATACTAGAGTGCCCTGTGTAAGGGCTAATATGTATAGAGAAGATATTGAAGAATATTATTACAGAGGATTATCGTACAAACCAGCTTCAGAGACAGTGTAAATCTATCAACATTTACTGGAAAACCTCATAAAAATGTCAGTATCAAAACAATAATCAGGACTAAAGCAGGGTCTTCATTTCCTTTAAAAAGAGGAGCTAGAGGAAATATGCTAGATATGATCGAGGCTCGTTATCCAAAAACATCAGCTGACATTAGCTATAATGAGAAAACACTAATACCCAACTGACAAACCACTTCACAGCAATACACGGATCAATCAAACGATCATCACAAGTTGCTATGCAAATATCCCTCAAATACAGTTCTTCTCTGAAAATAGTTTCAGCACTTACTTCAATGTAATAGTGTCATACGACTCCTAACTTCATGTGATTGTTTAACTTCATCCTCAAGTTCTTACTTAGTGTTTTAAGTTCATGTTTTCATTTGCAGGGTAAAAGAACAAATGATTCAAGTACAATTGATACAAGTTGAAATATCCACAACTATGAGAGGTGATCTGCATGCGTCGTTCACTTCCACATTCCATTTCCCCACCGGGGTTCTTTCAGATGTCTTTGGAGTTCAAGCTGGGATGAGAGCAAACTATCACAGGGTTCAACAGACATGTGCTGGAAAAAGACAGCAAGCCTTCCTCTTGCTCTCTACTGCAGGCAGGAACACATGGCTGACAGAGGAGGATGACAGTGGTTGGGCTGAATTTGGTTTTAGTACCTTCGCTGTCATTTCTGTCTTCTCCAAACTGTCCGACTTTCACAGTGATTGACTGATTGATTCCTCTGATGAATAGCAGCAGTTATCAGTCCCCCTGAAGACCACCAGTGCCTTGTTGTAGTCGACAGGACCGGGTGAAATGTCCACAAACATAAGGCTTCATTTGTCGCGTGAAATGATAAATTACGCACACACAAACCAACGGTCAGCATGTTCACCTTGAATACCATCAAGTGGAGCAGAGTTCACAGTTGAGTGTGTTCTGTCTGCAGGTAAACCCAGCACCATGCTCCCTGGCTTCGGTTTACAGTACTGAGTCAAGTGTGCATCTCAAACAGCTGTCAAGTCTCATTAACACATGATCTCCAGTTAACAAACACTTAGCCAGGACACATGCTGCTCTCTTCTACTGAGGTAAGCTTCTGTATTAAACAAAATGTGGGAAAGCCATTGCTGCATTGCTTAGTGACAAGGTGACACAACTGCTGTGGCAACTCAGATACAATGAGTGAGAATTTTGTGAGAATATGGACTATACTGGACCATGGTTTATGGAGAGAAATCACTTCTCTAACAGCGGCTTCACACCAGGTCCTGGGATATCTACAGTATTTGTATTCCTCTAACACAGGTTGATTTAAATCAGTGTACTTAACGATCTGAAGAGCCATTTTTTAAATCATTTAGGCATGTGGTAAATTCAGCATTAGATTCATCCATAAGATCCACCTGCCACCTGTTTGTCACTGTGTATCATTCTTACATTTATGAACAGGAAAACCAATTCTAAATGTTGGAATTTTATTGAAACAAGTACTGCTATTTGTGTGCTGAATTTACCAATGGCTCCAAAGTAAAGTAACTTCAGTATTTTCCCCCAGAATTGTATGTGTTTGCCAAAGCAAGCTTCTTAATAAAGTTTGGTGTAAACGGCTCCCTGCATGAGAAAGTAGCATGCATCAGGACTACAAAGGCCAGATGTGCAGGGGGGCACTCTGGTTAACAGCTTATAAGCACATACACCCACTGAACAGAAACTTCTACCTGCAATTAAGAAAAACATGGAATGCAGATTAAAAAAAAAAGAAAACATTTACATATCCAAACACAGAAAAAATCATTACCTGAAAATATCTGCACATTAAAAGTGCAATTGTTTAATCAACCCTGAATGGTAACTTAAAAATACAGAAAAAGTAAAAAACTTCATTTGCATCCTGAGGCGCAAAATTGATACTTCTTCACCTGGTATAAAAGAATACAAAAATCAAGCTTGAACATTGAAAGACTGTCAGTCAAAAGAAAAACAAGGGGTTGTGGGAGAAACAGGGAAGAAGAAGGAAACGTGACAGACTGAAGCTCAGAGTGAGACGTGTGGCAGACAGAATGAGTGGAAAGAGAAGGAGGCTGAAAGCTGGAGTGGGAAATTAAGTGCAAACACCGTCTAGGCCCAGGTTCACTGGAAAACTGTGTCCACATGTACGAGCACCAGCCAGGTTTTGAGGACACTACATGTTAAGCCTAAGCTTAACACCTGACTGATACTGGTCTTATCCTCGGCCGCACCTCAACAATCTAAAACCACCTCCTGTTCCAGTCCACCACATATTCCAACCCTGAAATGGTTCCATGGAGAGGGGGAGAAGAGTTCAGCCCAGCCCCGTCCATTTGCTAAGAGAGGAAGCTGGGACATGATAAGGAGGAGGCTTCTTGAGTGTGTTGAGATGAACCCTGGCCTGAGTGCTGAGCTCCCTTCAGGAGGTGGGAAGCTCGAAGGAGATGAACTGCTTGAGTCTGTCCAGGTACTGAGCGTACAGTTCAATGTCGTTGTGGCCGGCTCCTTCCACCCACAGGGGCTCGACAGCACGGGGGCAGCGCTCGTACATTGCCAGACCGTGGGAGAAGTCGATCACCTCGTCCTCCGTACCGTGGATCACTAGCACCGGGGACGCCACCTTGGACACCTTGTCAATACTATGAAGAGGAAAGAGACAGAAAGAGACTGTGGGTAACACTGACCTTGCTGTCGTACCATACCACATCATTTACTCTACAGTGACACACAACAGATACACCTGTTATCTTAAGAACATTTACAATAAAACAAGATTTAAAATCAAACAAACAATCTGTTGGTTTTTTTTTATTAGCTGAAGCTGGTCAGTGTTGAAACTATGCAGGAACAGACTGAATTAGCCAACAATGTGAAGTCAGCAGTTATAATTTTATTTTTCAGAGCACCTGAAGTACTGTACATGCCTGTAAATGTCAGCACACGTCATTTTATGTTAAGTATGTGAATCAAAATGTATTGTTTGTGAACAAACGTTTATTGCGGTCGCTATGCTAGCCTCCATTAACGCATTAATGGGAATTCCCATTATGTGTTTGCATTGAGCTAGCAGGTTCTTGTTATGTTATCGATTTGGGAATAGAATAACGTCTGGTATAGTTTTTCCACATGGACAGTTTGCAGTTCACATACTGTTGGTTTCATACTAAAAAATATCCTGTTGATGTTGTTAAGGAATTTCAGTCACAGTCAGTGGCTGAGTTTTGTTAGTTTTGAGGAGAAGTCCAACTCTTTTTCTTTTTATATGGTAACTATAAAGATGCACTCTCAGGTACTGATATTTGGCACTGAATTATTTCATGTGAACTGGTTCTTGGTAGTACTGACCTAATGGTGGCACAAGATACTTCTATTCTCTATTTGATTTTAATACTTTTTTTCTCATTCAGAACATCATCCGCAGACTCATCAGGAGCATGCCCAGAAGTTGTCAGGAGTGCATACAGGAACGCAGGGGCCATACACACTACTGAGTCACATTATGAGTTGCTGTGAGAAAATTCATACAAGTTGGATCAGCCTGTGATTTTAATCTTTGAATCCAGCCCTCAATGGGTTGATTTTGGTTTCCACTGACCGTTGTTACATCATTTAGTTCTCAACAAATGACACAATGTACATCAGTAAAGATTTTCAACTTGAGTGATTTGTTCATCAAGATCTGATGTGTGATTAAAGTGTTCCCTTAATGCTTTTGAGCAGTATAGTTGTATGAACGATCACACCAGCGGGTGGAGCACGTCTCTGAAACACAGAGTGTTGCTGCTTCTCCGTCAGGATGGAGTCGGCTCCGTGCAGCAGTCTGAAAACAGCCTCAGACTTGAATCTTCCTCCACCATGTTTCACTGTGGCATCATTCTCTCTCCTGTCCGTCTCCTTACATACACCCTTCTGTTACTGACTCTTACCTACTACTGTGATCATCAGATTCATCAGCAAATAGACTTTTTCCATCACCAACTGTGAAATTCTGGTCTTTCTTAGCCCTCCTGAAGTGTTTGTCCTTGTTTCCCTGCTGGGGTGGTTAACGCTGTTTGTCCTCTGAGGCACTACAATGACAGGACGACTGCTGACTGGACTCCTGTGTTGTTTATTAAATGAATTCTGCATCTGTGATGAAGTTGCTTTTCTATCTCTCAGTGAACTAAGCTTGATGTATTTCCTTTTTGATGGTTTGCTCACTTTGGCTCTGTCTGATCATGCTTTGGATACAACTGATCCAGTTTCTGTAAAGTTGTCTTGAGTTACATTCACTGATGCTACAGGAACTTCTAGTCTAGCTACAAGTTCACGATGAGAAAGCCTGTCTTTGCTTAGAATAACAGAATAATAATAATATAATAGATAATAGAATAAGTGACTTCTGGGACTGTCATTTACTTTCTCAATCCTCAAACTTTCTGATTATGTCCAGGTTTACAAGAGTGATAATATAAAATCATAATATTCAATGTGGTCTCAGGCTTTTGGACACCACTGTACATATATCTATTCATAAATACATGTATGGGAAGTTTGGAACTCTACAGGTCACTGACAACTGACCAAACTTCACCAGCTGACCTGGTCAGAAACTCTGGAACAAGTGAGGACCTTTGACACTGAGTTGAGACTGTTTCATTTAGTAACATAGTGACAACTCTAGATCAAAAATCCAAACAACTGTGGGATTCCATCAAACATAATCACATAATCTGGCTCTGAAATCATGCTCGATTAAACAGGCTGCACAAGAAACACGTCCTTGCAATTTCAATGTGAATGTCAGTTTGAATTTGGCCAGTTCTTGGCCATGATGGATGAAGTCCATTAGAAGTACAATCAGGAACACATATGAGAAAGACCTCGAATCTAACCACAAAGGTCTATAATAACATCATATCAAAGTCACTGTGTGCAATTACAATTACTTTGAGCTCATAACAGTGAAACCAGGGGAGACAGCGGTGGCACTGTGTGTGGCTCCATTACTGTGATAAGGTCAGACAAATTAGTGAAGATGCCAGAATTGATGTCATCTCCAGGCATGTCAAACAGAAGTTCAAATGTTAGTTTAATCACCCTATTTTTCAAGCTGCTCTGTGATCATTCACTACAACACTGTGGCCTTTTCAGGCTGATGTTTGTCCTTGTTGGAACTCCCCTAGCTCTTGTTCAGCTGTTGTTCATTAATTCAAACTGTTTAGTGAACGTGATGTGTGGAAACATTGTCTCTTTCCAAAGAGAAAAACATGTTGTGTAAATGTGTCTGTGTATAAACACTCTCACCAAGTTCGGTAAATGATGATCAGCTCTGTTGTGGCTTGAATGGAACTGTTTAAAGGTCCAGTCCCTGCCATGCATACAGATCCATTACTCATCATCCTCGACCATAACTAGGTGCGACAGCTAAGCCTCTGTACTGCCCTGCTGTTCAGATAGAGGTTAGGTGGAAGATTAGCACGGGGAAATTATTGTGAGCTAATTTCATTCCAGATGGGATAAAACTATTACTGCTGACTTCACAGCTGGGGTGCACAGACTGAATTATGGCAGGCGTGGCTGTCACACATGCACATTATCTCTAACGTTTGAACAAATATGAGCTCACAGCTACACACAGTCAACTCTGACAGAGGAGTGAATTACCACTCTAACAATGGCAAATGGTTTACAGACACCATTAAACTCAGGGTTTAATTTTTTTGTTAAACAATTTCAATATAATCTGAATCCTGCCAAAGCCTGCATATGATCCAATAACATCTAACTGTCACTACTAGCCAGAAACAGGCTAACAGGCTAGTCTGTCACAACCTGTAACATCAGCAGCAGTTGATGATGAAGTGATGATGGATTATGAATCTGACACATTAGAGTAACAGCAGACAGTTGACTGGTAACACCTGAGATGGTGCGATATGTGTTTGACTGGCTAAATGAGGGATACTAGGTCTGTAACTTAATGTGACTAGATCAGCTGATCATTCTGCTGGCTGAAGAGGTTTTTGCGGTTCGGAACAGATGAGCCACCGTGGTGACTCCTACAGGGAACAGCTGAAAGGGAAATGAGGTGGTTGTATTAGGGGAAATAAACATGCCTGACTGTCCGAGCCGAGAGTTTCGATCATCAGCACCTGACAGACTTTATGATGCTCTATAAATTAACTCTTCATTTACTCAGCCATATTTTGGGCCTTGTTTGGAATGTAGGGTGCCCAGCGTAAGACAAGCTACAAATATTTTCCAATATTATTCATTATTACTATATTGTTCATTTTTGACTATTATTCTTGTGTATTGTATTATTGAACTTTCCTTTGGTGGCTGTGATGCACACATTTCCCCATTTGCAGGACTAAAGCAATTTCTGATTCCGACAACCTGCAGCTATTCACATTGAAAATAATCTGACTCTAAGATAAATCACAAAAAAAGAAAAAACAACCAGACTGACACTTGTGATAAGTTTTCAACCCCAGAAATCAACTTTGACCAAAAACAATCCCTCAGAAGAACGGTACAACTTCTGTGTGATGTAGAATAAAAAGTGGGCCAGACCCCAGCATCACACTTGATTGGAGGAGCCCTGGTATATGCTGACAGTGGGCTCTCCTGCTGGTTTCTATAGACACCCAGCTGGGGAGCTTTGACAACCAACATCTTGTTGTTCCACACAGACACATGCTGGGACTTTGATGATATCTATCAATCTGTTACATGGTTATTTTGTTTGTGAGACGCTTTTTGCTGAATGAGTGCTTCTAGTATCAGGATCACAACAAGCCCAAAGTTACTGCAGCTGCAACATCCCGGCAATGTGTTTACTAGCTAGTAAAATGTTTTACAGTTTTCTTGGCCCTGGTATTCTGCTGGACAACAAGGGGAGAGAAAGACAAGAACCAATGCATCTCTCTCACCCTCTGCTTGTATCCCACAACCACATCCATCTCCATGTCTTGTCTTTTCACTCAGGCTTCTCTATGCTGTACCATCCTCAGTCCTAACAGGCTTGACACACAGGACGCGTGTGCAGCACTGCTGCATGTCGTTACCTCTTGCTTTCCATGTTAACAGGTTAGACCGTTCACACAGGATGCTTGAGACGCGCTTCAAGCGTGACACGCAACCTTTGTGAACTTAAACACGCCAGTGAGTGACCTAAGCATTTTTTAAAAGTGCCTTCTTTAATTAGGCTACTTGTTCTCTTAAAACTAAAACACTTTTACATTTGAGGGGCACATTCCGAGTTAAAATGTAATCGACATCTTGGGTAGAAATATCTGTGAGAAGTGAAGCAGAGGAAAACTGTCCTAACTGTCTACCTTAAATCTTTTTTATCCAGGTTTCAGGCAGAATTGGATTACCAAATCTGAATCTGAATCCTCAGGATCAGAAAGCTTTTGATCTGCTTTGAAACACCCAATTTCCAGATCAGAATTGAATCTAGTCCGACCAATACAATCCTGCAAGATCATTTTGAAGTAAAGCCCCTGGTCCACATAAACTGCACTCACAATCCTCATTATAGGTGACTATCAAAACAAATGTCAGAGTAAGTACAGCAATAACTAGCAGATAAACTAAATATGACTGAGGTTTTTGTCCTCATATATCAAACAACAGAGGTGTTGATCATTTGTCAGTAGTTTGTGCAGCTGTTGATCTGTATTGCATTACACAGAGTCCTTTCTTTAACCTAATTGATTTAAGGGGATGGACAAAATAATAGAAAGACATGTCAGTATAACAAAATTTTACACCACCATTAGGTCTTATTCATGTATAATTAAAAAAACATCAAAGTGTAACTAAATCTTAGCTGAATCAGCTTGTCAGAAAGGGATAAACACACATCCCTTGGCTGATGCTTGACTGATATATCAAAATCATTCATATTTAGCACACCTTAATACACAAATTTACACAAAGAAGCATGTCAAAATGTATGTGCCAATGGGTCCAATCTTGCAACACTTGCCTGAAACTGACACTTAATAGAATAGAATAGTCTTTATTGTCATTGTACAGGAGAGTACAATGAAATTGTTTATTAATTAATATTCCGCACGATGCTACACTGCAGACTACAAATCTGTGGAGACACCCAAGACTCATTAAATTTTAACATGGTCACACTGTTCACTATTTGGTTACATAGGCTGTAATTGCCTTGTGAGACTAAATTATGAGCCCACTGAGGTGGCATGGTACGACGATAACATCCAACTTCTTGGCTCTGAAGTAGCCTAAGCACAAGTTTTTGGTCAAACAGTTTTGTGCTGAAGCAACAGCTTTTCATTTTGTGCACGGTGCAAACACAAACACAAGATTGAGGCTAGTAAGAGTTTGTTTGGTGGTTTTGGCAAGTTATTAATTTTTTTAAACCAATAAACAAATACACACAAAAGCTCACACCATTCATTACGTGACTTACCAGTTTGACTGCACTGAAGTGCACTGACACATGGCTGGGATGAATAATTATGCTGGATATGGCTTTAGTATTTGAATGTTAAATACAGTTAAAGAATGCAGCGTTTTGTTACATGCCGTGTTCCAGTTTAATGCTTGCTTGTTTCACCTACCTCATAATTACTCCAGTTAGTAATTCTACATGTGTCTATCAAATAACATCAGTTTCTTCAAGACACTGCAACAATGATATTGTATATGGTATGGGTGTTTTATTACTGATACCCTAATTAGCAATCTGGGAAACAAATATTCTTGAGATGGCATGATGTGTGTGACCCATGCCTTTAGTGTGTTCAAAGTTTGATTAATGGTGCCAAAGCTCTGACAGTATCATCACTAGCGGGCTGCTGCATTCCCCGGTTTCAGAAAGAATAACGTTGTGAGACCATTGGTTTCAGCAAACAACACGCATTCTCTTTTCCATATTGCACAATGTCAGTCAAGCACTAGTGTCACCAAGTGCTTGTCATCACCAAGCAATCCCAAAACATTCAACAACTGGAGCTCAACATAATTCTGGATGAGAGACGTGATTTCCTGAGGTGAGCAAGTTGATAAAATCATTTTACTCCTAGTCTTAAAGTCAAGACTAAACTGTGTCTCCGTGAGGATTTTTGGCCAAGGGCTTTATATCAGGGGCATTACTGATGGCAAATCTAGGCGTTTTGTATGGATACTATTAGTTTCATAAGACCCAATTAATTTCTGATTCTTTGTTTAATCTTTATGCTCTGCATTCACTAGCTGGCTAAAACGCCCCCGCTCAGTTTTAATAACACTTCCTAAAATACAGCACTAAGAGCAAACTGAACCATTAGTAATGTGTAGTAATAGCTGTCTCTCGTCCAGTGTGAGGCGCTTATAAAATATGCTACATTAAGTTGTCCAACTCCCACCGTTTTATCAGCACTAACTTCACAGATGGTTGAACTGATGTAACTGATTAAAATGATCAATCCACCTCAAGATTCTGCTTTGGACAACACTTAATATGCAGTAACAGCAGGCCCCTTTTCTGACTTCTAAGCAGGAGTGATAACATGACATCTGCAGCAAGATGGATTTAATTGAGCAGCAGTTCCACCTAAAACCTCTGCATATTAAAAGCCATTTACTTTGTCGCGTGTGGCTGTAAATTCAGAAACTGCAAGTTGGTACCTTTTCTGTCATCCCTAAAAAAAATCAATCACAGCCTGCAGTGGGAATAAAGTACTGTCTAAATGTCCCTTTATCCAGATCGGAACCAGAAGTTAATGGGTGCATCAATTCAGTAGTTTTTGTTTAATCCTGCTGACAAACCAACCAATCAACAAAGGGAAATGGGTGAAAACCTTACCTCCTTGGTGAAGGTAACAAGTAGAAAGCAATGGCACTTTGTGTTTGGCCATAGTATGGTAGGGTGGGAAAACTGAATAAATTACAGGAAAACAGTTGTTCAAATTCCATCACATTATTGTGCAGCAACACACAAGAAATTAAGCATGCAAGCTACAATAACACTACTTGAAAAATCAACTAGAAAACAGACTTTATGGTCGAGATCACAGCTTTTTTTTTATATATCCCTGCTTGTGTCTAGTGTATTCTGTGATTAGAATGCTTCAGGCACATCCATAATGTGAAA